>NC_035443.2:157480939-157728439 GCF_002127325.2 Helianthus annuus
GTAAAAGAAAGGGAAAGGAAACAGAAACGCCAACAGGTCAAAAAAGATAGAAAAAGCGATTAAAACCGATTGTGGTTCAAAAACAATCTGTTGTTGTAAAACCAGAAAATTCTGTTCAAATCATCAAGAAGTTAAAATTTATAAAGAAAAACACTGGTGAAACAACAGACTTGGAAACCAAAAACGGTTTATTGAATCAGGGGGACCATCACAATTCACCAACCATCAAAGACAAGAAGTTATTGTCATTGATGAAAATGGAAGACCCAGACCACAATGGCTTTGGGTCCCCATCTCCAACTAATTGATTGAGTTCAAGTGAGGGTGCTTCAGGAGAACTATCAGTAGTCATTGGATTGTTGATAGTGGGGCATCAGGCACATGACGGGTGACATGAAGCTTCTCTACGACGTTAAATCTATTAGAGGAGGTTATGTTGCTTTTTGCTGGAGATAAAGGGTGGATACATTACGGGAGAAGAATGATATCTAACGGGATTGTAGCTTTGACAAGATCAACTCTTGTGCAACCACTTGATCACAATCTTCTTAGTGTTTCTCAAATCTGTGACGCAGTTCTCAGTACACTTTGATGCTAATGGCTGTTATGTGCTGAAACCGGCTTCAAATTCCAAAAGAATGATTCTCTTGTCGGCTCCAAGGATAAATGATCTGTACGTCCTTGACATGAGCCAGGCTATTACTACGTCTGCACAAGCAACTTGTTTCGTTTCCAAAAGCCACAGAAAAAGACACTATCTCTTGGCACAGACGAATGGGTCACATTCACTTACGCAAAATGAATCATTTTGGTTTCAAATGAATTGGTGAATGGTGTACCTCTCAAAAATTTCCATCTTCAAGACATCTGTGTTTCGTGCCAGAAAGGAAAGCAAACAAAGAAAGAAGCACCCTACAAAGAAGATCAACACAGTGGCAGTTTCCTCTTGAACGTTTGCACATGGATTTGTTCGGTCCTGTCAACACAAGAGTATTCGGGGTGATCAATACTGCTGGGTCGTGTTACTGATGATTATTCAAGATTTTCTTGGGTTGCGTTCATGGCACACAAGAGTGAAACCTTTGGCATCATCAAAAACTTGATCATTCAGATTGAGAATTGTATAAGTTGAAGGTTAGGCGGATACGTAGCGACAATGGTACTGAATTTAAAAATCATTCCATGACGGAGTTCTGCACTTCAAAGGGTATTCTTCATGAGTTTAGTGCAGCTTATACTCCTCAACAGAATGGTGTCGCTGAACGTAAGAACCGCACATTGATCGAGACTGCTAGGACAATGTTAGTAGAGTCGCAGCTACCCATTCCATTCTGGACTGAAGCTGTGTCCTCTGCATGTTATACATTGAACCGAGTCCTTACAGTCAAAAGGCACAACAAGACCTGCTTTTGAGCTTCTTCAAAAACGGAAACCAGATTTATCTTATCTAGAACCGTTTGGAGCTCCATGCACAATCATCGATCCTAATGGAAAGTTTGGGCAAAGAGCAATTGATGGATACTTTCTTGGGTATGCCACCCCTAACTTACGAGTCTGGAATCTAGAGACTAAAAGGTCGAAGAATGGTCTGAGGTCAGAGTACAAAGGCACACCTTGCCAGTCAAAAATCCGGGTCAACCTTGGGATGTTTGAACGATGACTTCTTCAATTCGATCAATGTTGAAGCGTTGAAGAAAAATGCGCGGCTAGGATGTTTTTCAGAGAGTGACAATGCAACAGTTTCACCGGTGGTTTTCGTCCCAATTCTGCAGTTAATCAAGAACCCATCTTCTTCGGTGGAACAATAATACTCTCCATAAGGAGGATTTTCATTGATGCAAACGAATTGAACGAATCTTCAGAGGATGATGAATTTCTAGATGCAGATCAGAAGCTCCTACACAGCAGTTCATGGTACTTCAGAGGGTACTCCTCCAGTGGATACACATAGAGCAGCTGAGGCTACTGCATCATCCTCTTCGTCAATTCCGGGTCTTGAATTGGTTGTTGATCTTAATCTTAACAACCTGGGTATAAATTTCCAGTTCCAGATAATCCAGAAACAAGATTCATAATACCCATCCTCAACAAAACATCATTGGAAATGTGCAAAGTGGCGTACAAACAAGAAACATGTTGCGAAACAACAACAATGCAGGCTTGTATGCGGCTATTCGAGAATCCGGGCAACAAAACGATTGGTCCTTCGCGTGTTATGTCTCACAAGAAGAACCAAGAACGTGGAAAGAAGCCTTGAAAGATAATGCTTGGGTTGAAGCAATGCAGGAAGAACTGCAACAATTCCAAAAGCTGGGTGTCTGGAAACTTGTAGAGAAACCTGCTGGATACAAGAAGATTGGTACCCGTTGGGTTTTCAAATGCAAAAAGGATGACCGCGGAGTTGTTATCCGAAACAAAGCTCGTTTAGTCGTTCAAGGTTTTTCGTCAGATTGAAGGGATCGACTACAACGAAGTCTATGCACCAGTGGCACGTCTCGAAGCAATTCGAATCTTTCTAGCCTATGCGTCCTTCAAAGGATTCAAGGTCTATCAGATGGACGTGAAAAGTGCATTCTTACACGGTGTGGTTGAAGAAGAGGTGTATGTCGAACAGCCTCCAGGTTTTGAAGACCCTATCCATCCCGATCGGGTTTGGTTGCTCAACAAAGCTCTTTATGGTCTTCATCAAGCACCACGAGCTTGGTATGCAACCTTATCACACTATCTGCTGGAGAACGGTTTTCGAAGAGGTCTTATCGATTGTACTCTTTTCATCAAGGAACAAGATGGAGATCTTCTTCTGGTACAGGTATACGTTGATGACATTATTTTTGGTTCTACTAATGATGTCTTGTGTAGGGAATTCGAGCGCATTATGCAGGATAAATTCGAGATGAGTGCTATGGGGGAAATGACTTTCTTCTTGGGCCTACAAGTACAACAAACGGAGTCTGGGATATTCATCCATCAGACTAAATATGTTGGTGACATCTTGAGCCGGTTCCAGATGTCTGATGCAACGCCCATTGGTACCCCATTGCCAACTAATCACGGAATTACTCCAGACTTGAAGGGAGAAGCTGTTAGCCCTTCAATCTATCGCGCTATGATCGGATCTCTTATGTACCTCACAGCATCAAGGCCAGACATAATGTACCCGACGTGCCTGCTTGCCAGATATCAAGTCAACCCGAAGGCCTCACATCTTGCTGCTGTTAAAAGGATTTTTCGTTATTTGAAGGCGTACCCTGACACCGGTCTGTGGTACCCTAGGGATAATAACTTTGAATTGGTAGCTTTCAGTGATTCTGATTTTGGCGGATGCAAAATCGACGGCAAATCAACAACGGCTGGATGTCAGTTTTTAGGAAATCGCCTAGTTACATGGCAGTGCAAGAAGCAGACGTGTGTAGCTACATCAACATGCGAAGCTGAATACATTGCTGCTTCAAGTTGTTGCTCCCAAGTACTTTGGATTCAACAACAAATGCGGGACTACGGTTTTGAATTCCTAACTACTCCTATTTACGTTGATAATTCTGCTGCTTTAGATATCACTAGAAATCCTGTGCAGCATTCAAAGACCAAACACATCGAAATCAAATATCACTTCATACGTGATTGCTTTGAGAAAAGGCTAATCGATGTTGTTAAGGTCCACACCGATGACCAACGTGCCGACTTATTTACCAAAGCTTTTGACAAATCAAGATTTGACTTTTTATTATTGGTAAACGGCATTAAGGTCAAGCAAGAGTAAAACCAACATCGGAAAATCATTTTTGTAAATATCTTTGTGTGTTTTTAAATTTATCTTAGTTTGTTGATTTTAGGGGGAGTAAATCCAAAAATCAGAAAATCCAAAAACATCGAAAAATTTCAAAAACACAAAAACAATAGAAAATCAAAAATGAGTTTCCTGGAGAGCAAAAGAGAAAATGATAGTACATCAGTGGTCTATCCTAACCTCTTTAAACCTTAAATGAAAAACGATAAGCAGCTCTATATAAGATGTATCGGTAGGCTCACAATCATTTTAAAGTGTGCAGGGTGATATAAATCTTAATCGACTGAAGACCAGGTGGGAACCATTCATTGGCATATGGTCGTAGTACCGAAATTTCGTTTGATTGATTGCCGAGGTTCTGAGATATTCGGTCTTTATGCTGCTTATCATCTGGGTATCATGGTTGTATCTTTTACCGAAAAATAACGGGGACGCAAGTCTAGATCTTCCATGATACTATACATACGTGTACATATTGCATACTGCATTCGACCTCAATAAGTGATAAACAATCACATGTCCAATTCAAATAAGTGATAAAAATATCACATTTATCCGGGTGCCAAGTTCGTCTCTCTGCTGTACGGAAGTACTGACCTGTTCACGGACTTGCACCTGTGCCCTCATGCATACGAAAATCAAGTTCCTCATTAATAAGTGATTATATCACAAAGGGCTTGTTTTCAATTCAAAATAAGTGAGTATCTCACAATTTATACGGTCAAACAGATGATAATCGGTATACTCACCGGTAAGATGAACTCTCGTGCATACCTTGATACGGGAATGTGTCGTGATGTGGATGAGCACCGGTCGGTAAGTATAAATCATACATTAACGTATCCTCTAAACATGATTACATCTGATAAGTTGAGCTTAAGTGGACAACAATACCGATAATTGTTATAGGATGCTTATCTTAATGTTAACTAACTGAACAACAAGAGTGTTTTGGCATGACCGTACACTGATATGATTCTCTTACCCTCGAAACTCGCAAAAAGAATGTCTGTATATATTTATTTACTACTTAACTTTTATTGTTTTTCTTTTAAACAGTTTCGTCGTTTGGTGCATATCAGCACGACATTAGCGGTGATGTCGTTTGATAACACTCAAAGGATATTAAAATTGTTGTCTTTTAATTTCAAAAACACACCTAAAATCTGTGTTTTAATATAAACTTTATAAAAGCCAAAAAGATTTTCTTTCTACTTTATTTTCGATCGTACGATGTTGGAGCTTAAGTCTTCGTTACCTGAAACCTGACTGAAAACCGAACTGACTAAATCTTCATAAACGGTCAAAAATTTGCATGTTTGAAAGTTAAAACTAAAATTGACAAATTTAAACTTTCAAACTGTCGGACGGTGTTTGATTATGACATGGTCATTCGTGTGTCATTTGTTTATGCAAACTATATTCCAAGCAGTTGTTCTCATTACGCGTTTAGATTTCTTGCATGTGCAGATTCTAAAGGCTAGGAGAACATAGTCGATGACAAGCTCTGGAATGAAGACACGACGAGAAGGCGCTCAATGAATGAAGATGATCGAGTTGCCGTTGGCCATCATCAACACCACAAGGATCTTACTTCATAAAGTTAAAGTATTTCACGAGCATAACTCAAGGGGGAGCTTATGTTAAGGGGGAGTTTGTCAACACACTTCCTACATGATACGGGTAGTTTGTTGATACAATTTCTACTTTCAAGACGTGAAGACTTTGAAGATCCTCCGACATTGAAGACATGATAGGACATCAGAGTCTTGAAGACCTGAAGACCAAAGACCGTCGAAGTTCAAGACGAGTCTACACTTTTGGAAGAACAAGACAAAGCTTAGAGATCAAAGACAAAGCTACAGCCAAGGGGGAGTTTGTTGGTGCACTTGTGTCTGTACTTTGTCTGTATTCGGTCTGATATATACGATGTCCTGATTTGTGTTGTAAGTTGACCAAGTCAACCATCCTCCGGTTTGACTTGGACAACAGTTGAGAGATGTTCTGATCGAAGGATAGCCTCGAAGGATACACCTGATCCTTCGAGGTGATCGAAAGATATGGTTCGACCATTAGATCTCGAAGGATGATCCTTCGAGGTCCATGCTGATCTTTCGTGTAACATGTGGTCGACAGATGATCCTTCGGACCATCTGTCGAATCCTTCGAGCAGACTTGCTGAGCTGGGTATATATACCCATGCATGTGTTGAGTGTGAGTTAGTTCTGAGAGTTCTGCCATTTTACACACCGAGAGATAGAAAGCTTAGAGAGCATTCTGCCCAGAACTCACACACACACTTAGAGAGTTTATAGAACACTTCTGTAAACATTAAGCTTGTAACCGAACCTTCATTTGCATTAATACGACTAGTGTTAATCGGTGAATCTTTGTGTGTTTGTTTCTCTACTTGCTACTAACTCGGTTTGCTTGCTAGCTTGGATTCCGCACTCGCTAGTAGGTTTGTATAACAAGGTTTAGGTTCGTAATCCTCCGCGAAAAGGGACCTACAATAACATGAAGTTTTGTAAAGCAAACGTCGCCAAAAGTGTATTCAGTTATGATGAAACCTCCTAAAATCATTTTATTGAAATTAAATACTTTTATATTGAAGTAATACAACCATAATTGACACCTAGTATATATAAAAACGGATAAAAATGTTTTCTCGATCAACCTGATCTTGTACCAAAAAATGATCTGTTTGACCTTAAATTTTGCCAAATCGTCGGTTTTGCCCCCCTAGGTATCCTTTTGTTGATACACTTTGTGTGGACGCGACTCGGCTCGGTTCGACTCGGTTCGGTTCAACTTGGTTTGGACACGGTTAGGTCCGGCTCAAGCCCGACGTCACGACATTCCTCCGTCGTGCGCCCCAGAGTTCGACACGTGAAGCACGGAGCGCCGCAAGTCTAACATCACCTTGACATCATCATAGTGATGTCATGATGATGTCATGACCCTTGTCTACATGCAAGTTTCTAAAGAAACTGAAAATGTCAACGTGCATGTCATGATCTTATCATTTGGGCCGAAACCTTTACATCATGGGCCGAAACTTTGTTGGGCCTTGACTTCCTTTCAATTTGGGCTAAATACAAATGACGAAAGAGAAGATTGGATTTGAAATGTTTGTCGATGAAACTCACAAGTTACGTCGACTTTGTGTGTTTCGCCGAGGCTTTTTTTGTTTCGTCAAGTCTGTGTCTCTGTGTAGTATAAATACTCGTCATTTGTTTCTGTGTGAAACTTGGACGAGACGAGAGCTGTGTGAGACATTGAGAGAGAGTCATTAAACATTGTTTGTATATGTTTGTATCGTTCTCATCCCTAATCAATAGATATTGAATCTTTTGGTTACGCGTGTTCTTCCTTTACACTTTGTTTGGTTTGCACCGTCACGGGGATTCCGCACCCGTTACCGTGTTTGTGATAAACAAGGTTAGTTTACGTTATCGATCCACCGGAAAAACGGGACCTACAATTGGTATTAGAGCAGTGGCTCTTATCCTTGTTTAAAATCAAACATAGTTCGGTTGTTTTATCTAGTGTTCTTGTGTTTTTCTCAGAAAAGTGTTCTTAAAACTTTATATTTTCTGGAAAAAGGATCTTTAAAAACAGTGGATATTGGTTGTTTGTTGAGAGTTTTGCCAAAAGCCATACTAGTTTGAGTGTACACATACAAAATGTTGGTTTTGGTTGAAAGTTTTAAACAAAAAATCAGTGTTCGGAAAGTATAAAATTCACCGGTTGTTCTTGTGTTCTTCATATCTTCATAAGAAGTTCAATGTGTTCTTGGTAAAGTAGCTTTTTAATCCAAGTGATAAGGTTTCTGTGTTTTGAAAAGTGTTTGAACATACCCTATTACCCACCATACTTCTAAGTTGGTAAGAAAAGCATGTTGAAATTCGTGTGACTTGACAGAAAGTGTATAAACAATTCAACAATTCACCAACTTTCACCAACCTCTGACAACCTTTTTGACGAATCAGCTCTCAACGAATCAAGAAGTCAACGAACAAGAAAAGTGTTTCGCCAGAGTTCCTTTCGACGAATCAAAAGTGTTTCGCCAAAGTTCCCTTCGACGAATCACAAGTGTTTCGCCCAAGGTCCCTTTGACGAATCAAACATCTGTTTTGCCAAACTACTTTGACGAAACAAAATCTGTTTCGTCATCAGTCGTTTCGTCAAAACAACATTCTGTTTCATAGAAAGTGTTTCGTCGAGAAAGTTGTCAATTTTCAACAGAAGGTTTGCAAGTTCACCATAACAGTGTGTTTTGAAGTGTTTGTTCAGGTTTTCCACTAGTATACACCAATCATGAGTTGCACAAGTCCTTGGGACTAGAATACCGACCCACAGCCCGGTCAAGATCAAACTTCCGCAGCCCGGCGAGAAGTATGTTTCCTCAACCAGCAATCAGTGCAAGTCAATAGGCGTTGGTATCTAATCAAAGTCAAAGTATTCAAAATCTTCTGCTTAGCGAAAGTGAAACGGGCAGCAACAATCGTCCACCAAAGTTGAACCATATGAACGATTTTCCATCATGGAAAAGCTGTTTTCACACATATGTTCAAGGGCAAAGCACCGAACTTTGGACGTGTTTCATCACTGCATTCAACCCTAATCTTGAAGTTACAACATCCACTTCAGCGGGTTATGCTAACATGCTCGAAGATGACAAGAAAGCCTATGATTCGGAGAAAAAGGCTTTTGCTACACTTACACAAGCGCTCAACAAAGAAATCTATCATCAGTTCTCCTACTGCAAAGACACGAAAACATTGTGGGATGCCTTGGTTGCGAGAGGAGAACGCAATGCGGCTACTCGAAAGTCTCGCCATGATCTGTTGAAGAAAGAATTTGAATCTTTTCAGTTTTTGGAAAATGAAACCCTTAATGACATGACTACACGTTTTTATCATTTGATTAGTGAAATGTGTGCTTATGGGGTTTTGGCTACACAACAGGATATGGTGAATAGGTTTGCTGATGCTTTACCTCCAAAGTGGAGTTCGTTTATTGAGCTGTTGAAGAATACAGGTACTCTAGACACAGTTAACATCTATGAGTTCATTCAGAAGCTGCAACACAAGAATGATGAAGAAATCAGGAAAGCTAAGCGAGTTCCCGCTCCTCAGAATACAGAAATGTACCTTCCAGGTTTCGATGCCTTGGCCAGATCTAATGCAGCTCAGCAACCAAAACTGCAAATTGCATTTGTGTCCAATACAAGTTCCTTTCCGTTTCCTCAATCAGCTACTGCTCCGGCTTTCGATCCAAGGGCTTATATTCCAACACCACAACCTCCACCTCAAGTCAATCCGGCACAACCTCAATTTGATCCGAGGTCTTACATTCCTGTTCCATCACAACCACAAGTCCAACCGCAACAACAAGCTCATTATACCAACAATCCTCAACCTCAAAACCCTAACACAATCCGAGTCGATAGTTCAAAACTTTCGCAACTTAGCATTGAAGTAGCAAAGGAGCATATGGAACTCATCAATACAATGGTCAGTGCTTACTGCGGGTTGGTAGCAGGTCAAATTGGAAACATCAATATGACCAATGAAGATTATCAACAGATTGACAAGGATGAAATGGAGTTAATGGATATTAA
The DNA here is from genome assembly GCF_002127325.2 of Helianthus annuus. Lineage (NCBI taxonomy): Eukaryota > Viridiplantae > Streptophyta > Magnoliopsida > Asterales > Asteraceae > Helianthus > Helianthus annuus. Next base: position 157,490,353 of record NC_035443.2, read on the forward strand.
ATGGGCTTTTGCTAGTGCAGTTAGAAGGGCAAAAGACTTCATGGCTCGAACTGGAAGAACTTCATTGGAAGGCAAGAAGGATACGAAGTACGGGTTTGATATAGATGCTGTCACATGTTTCAATTGTGGCGAGAAAGGGCACTTCAAACGTGAGTGCACCCGACCAACCAAACAAGGCAATCATATCCCTTTCAGAAACCATACGAGTACTTCTAATGTGAATGCCCAGCAAGAAAATCATGACAGGAGGATTGTGGCAGTCAACAACAATCAGAGCAATCCCAATCGGGCTTTGACTGTTCAAGCTGATGAAGGATGTGACTGGTCTGTACAGTTTGGTGAAGGTGATCAAGGACGAGGAACAGCATGTTATGCAAAGATCATCAATCACATCAAGCATGTTCATAAAGAAGAGTTTTCTGAAAGTGATGACAGTTCTGGTTATTCTAGGAGTTCTGATGAAGAAGGCTCTATTTCTGGGGATAATCAATCTGAGCCTGATGTGAAGGAGGAAGCAGGGTCTGATGTTGAGGATTTATTGAATGAAGCTGACGAACTCATATGTCAGAAATCAATTCTGATCAAGAAGGCTGCTACTGCATCTAGGGAAATGGAGAAGTTCTTTTCCGAAGATGGATCTTTCTCTTTCAAACTGCCTTTATGGCAAATGTCACAGCCTCTTCGAGTCAGGTAAATACTGAAACTCCTGCTCCTATTGTTTGTAAATCATGTGTAGATATGAAACTTGAGTCAGAAAAGCTTCATAGTCATAATCAAAATTTGGTTATTGAACTATCTAAATGCAAAGAGGCAAATATGGCTTTAACTCGGAACGAAAAAGAATTTAAGTCTGTAATCGAAACATTAAAGAAAAGCGTGTCCGAAGTGAACAAAGTGGTTTACCATAAACAAGTGAGTATAAATGAATACATAAATATTGTTGAGGAAACCAAAAAGCAACTAGCCATTGCCAAATGCGAGCATGATGCGATCAAACAAAAATTAGAAAATTATTCTAACTCCCGATTTGTGCTTGATCACATCATCGATGTTCAACAGCTGAAGGGAAATCAGAAAGGCATAGGATATAAGAAATGTCCACCCCCTTTGAGGCATAATTATAGCAAAATGCCTGATGAAGAGGATATGCCACGGTATGAACCCAGTGTGCCTCTTGATTTTGAGGAATTTTCTACTGGCCTAGGGTTCAAACCGAACAGTTCTTCAAACACATCCTCTAAGCAACAAGAAACCTCAACATCCATGAAACAAAGCCCTCCAATTATCGAGGACTATGAGTCATCGGATGATGAATCGGAATTGGATGTTAGTGATCAGGATAAATCACTTGACAAGATTAAAGGAGTAGAAATTCCACTTGAAAATCACATTCTTTGTGATCTTGTTACTCCTGCTGTTCCATCAATCGTCAAACAAGTGATAGATCCTGTCAAAGTTGACAAGAAGTCTGTGTCTACCATTAAGAGCAGTAATGTGTTGTACACTTTGGTTGGTGATTCAAGAATTTATTCAGATCATGATTTTCCAATTAAGAATGTCAATCCTTCTTTGATTGATAAAGTTTTTGAAGATAACACAAACAAGTTTTTAGGAAAAACACTCCGAGGAGTTGTTGTGACTCAATGTGATTAGAAAACAATTTGGAAATCAAAAACCACCAACAAAACAACAACCTATTGCTTCTAAGGGTAAACAACCAGAAAGGCGAGCTCAAAAGCCTAATGTTTCTCAAATGAAATCGGAAACAAAAGGAGCTCACTTTCAAAAGAAAGCGAAAGATGTCAAATTCGTGTCATCGAAGGGTACTGATAAGATTGAGACCTTTGAAAACAAATCAAACACCGATTTTTTACAACAAGTCACGATCTTAAAACGTAACAGTGATAACAATTACACTCAACATACAAATGGGTGTGATGAAAAGGCAAGTACCTCAGGGTCCACGGGTTCGACATCTGTTGTTCAATCGAATTCTCCTAAGTTTGTTGAAAGGAGAACGTGTTTTAAATGTGGGAAGTTTGGGCACATCATTAAAGACTGCACAAACTCGCCCAAACCAAATTTTGTTGAAAGAACCCCTTCTGAACAAGGTCACTCACAACGTCGTCCTGTTTCTCCAAAACATGATAAAAGAATTGTTAAGGAACAAGAAACGAAACAACGACGTCATAACATCAAAGCTGTTGAAAAGGCCTTAAAATCTGAAGTCAAAACGGTCAAAAAGGAACCAAGTTCTTCACAACCATTAAAACCAGAAGTTTCAAAATCTGTTTACAAAACTCAATCTGGTAAACAAAAACAAGCTTGGAAACCTAAAACGGGTGAAGGTTCAGGGGGAGGCGTGAAGTTTGAAAATCATCAGGAAATTGAAATTACATTTCTTGATTTTCAGGGGCAACCCAAGTCTATGAAGGCTTGGACCCCCCTCTCCAACTAATCTCTGAGTGAGTGTGCAGGATGTTCCATGAGGAACTTTCGCTAGTCATAGGATTATTGATAGTGGAATGTTCTTGCACAAGATAGGCGACATAAGAAATTGTTGCCTTTGATGGCGAGAAAAAGAAAAGTTGACAGAATTATCTGTTGAAAGAAATTTGGCAACTTCGACAAAATGAAAATCATTCATTAAATGTGATTGTTAATGGCTTTGATCGGGTCCCCAGGATAGATTCAATCAAATGTACGCACCTGCAGCATGCCCGAAGTTAAAAAATGCACAAAATGAGCGTGCAGTGTACATTTCTTCGCGGTGTGATTGAAGAAAATGTGTTTGTTGAACAAACCAACCGGGTGTGCGGATGCCTTGGCATGGATTGAACAACCGCACACTACTTCTCAAAGAGAAAGACAAAGACCTTCGCTGGTGCAATGTGGAAGACCAGCCGGACCTGGAGGTTACTGATCTTGTTGCTGTGAAGAGATTTCTCGGTCAATTGAAGTAGCAACAAAAAAAAATCGACCTTAAAATCTACACCGGGTGGATATCCTGTTTGGGAGAGCACTCAGATTCCTTGCAATGCACGAAGCAGTTGCAGGATACGGTTTTAAATTTCTAATCTCTTCCATACTTGTTGATTTTTAAGCTGCGTTATGAGTTATTATCATCTCATACAGCACTCTTTGGCCTGACACGTTGATCTCGAATATCACCTCACACGTGGTTGTTTCAAATTGAAACTCGTCAATGTTGTCATGGTCCACATCGCTTACCGACATGCCAATTGATTTTTCCAAAATTCGATAAAATCATTTCTGATTAAAATTAATTTTGGTAAACGGCATTGAGGTAAAACATGAGTTAACCAACATCGGGAAATCGTTTTTGTAAATATCTTTGTATCTTTTAAATTTTATCTTAGTTTGTTGATTTTCGGGGGAGTAAATCCAAAATCTGAAAAATTCAAAAACATCGAAAAATTTCAAAAACACAAAAACAATAGAAAATCAAAAATGAGTTTCCTGGCGAGAAAAAGAGAAAATGATAGTACATCAGTGGTTGGTCTGTCTAAACCTCTTTGAACTGAATGCAAAATGAAAAACGATAAGCAACTCTATATAAGATGTATCGGTAGGCTCACAATCATTTTAAAGTGTGCAGGGTGATATAAACCTTAAATCGACTGAAGATCAGGTGGGAACCATTCATTGGCATATGGTCTTGGTACCGAAATTTCGTTTGATAGATTGCCGAGGTTCTAAGATATTCGGTCTTTATGCTGCTTATCATCTGGGTATCATGGTTGTATCTTTTACCTAAAAATAATGGGGACGCAAGTCTAGATCTTCCATGATACTATACATACGTGTACATATTGCATTCGACCTCAATAAGTGATCAACAATCACATGTCCAACAAATAAGTGATAATATATCACATTTATCCGGGAGTCAAGTTCGTCTCTCTGCTGTACGAAAGTACTGACCTGTTCACGGACTTGCTCCTGTGCCCTCATGCATACCAAAATCAAGTTCCTCATCAATAAGTGATTCTATCACATAGGGCTTGTTTTCAAATCAAAATAAGTGAGAATCTCACATCATATACGGTCAAACAGATGATAATCGGTATACTCACCGGTAAGATGAACCCTCGTGCATACCTTGATACGGGAATGTGTCGTGATGTGGATGAACACCGGTCAGTAAGTATAAATCATACCTTAACGTATCCCCTCTCCATGATTACATCTGATAAGTTGAGCTTATGTGGACAACAATACCGATAATCGTTATAGGATGCTTATCTTAATGTTAACTAATAGAACAACAAGAGCGTTTTGGAATGACCGTACACTGATATGATTCTCTTACCCTCGAAACTCACAAAAAGAATGTCTGTAAATATTTATTTACTGCCTTTCGTTCATGCATCTTTGTATATATTTATTTATTGCTTTCCGTCTTTACATTTGAAAAATGAAAAATACCAAAAAGATTTTAGGTGTTGATTGAGACTTGATCTCACATGTGTCATTTGTTTATGGAAACTATATTCCAAGTGGTTGTTCTCATTATGCGTTTAGATTTCTTGCATGTGCAGATGCTAAAGGCGAGGAGAACATGTTCGATGATACGCTTCGGAATAAAGACACGACATGGAGGCACTCAAGAGATAAAGATGATCGAGTTGCTGCTGACCCATCATCAACACCACAAGGATCTGAAGATTTGACAAGTAAAAAGAATCACGAGCATGACTCAATGGAGAGTTCATTCTAAGGGGGAGTTTGTTAACACACTTCCTACATGAAAAGGGGAGTTTGTTGATATACTTTCTTCTTACGAAGCGTGAAGACTTTGAAGATCCTCCGACATGAAAGACACAGAAGACGAACCATCACAGAAGACGAACCATCACGAGTAGCGTCCAAGGGGGAGTTTGTTGATACACTTTGTGTGGACGCGACTCGGCTCGGTTCGGTTCAACTTGGTTTCGACACGGTTAGGTCCGGCTCAAGCCCGACGTCACGACATTCCTCCGTCGTGCGCCCCAGAGTTCGACACGTGAAGCACGGAGCGCCGCAAGTCTAACATCACCTTGACATCATCATAGTGATGTCATGATGATGTCATGACCCTTGTCTACATGCAAGTTTCTAAAGAAACTGAAAATGTCAACGTGCATGTCATGATCTTATCATTTGGGCCGAAACCTTTACATCATGGGCCGAAACTTTGTTGGGCCTTGACTTCCTTTCAATTTGGGCTAAATACAAATGACGAAAGAGAAGATTGGATTTGAAATGTTTGTCGACGAAACTCACAAGTTTCGTCGACTTTGTGTGTTTCGCCGAGGCTTTTTTTGTTTCGTCAAGTCTGTGTCTCTGTGTAGTATAAATACTCGTCATTTGTTTCTGTGTGAAACTTGGACGAGACGAGAGCTATGTGAGACTTTGAGAGAGAGTCATTAAACATTGTTTGTATATGTTTGTATGATTCTCATCCCTAATCAATAGATATTGAATCTTTTGGTTACGCGTGTTCTTCCTTTACACTTTGTTTGGTTTGCACCATCACGGGGATTCCGCACCCGTTACTGTGTTTGTGATAAATAAGGTTAGGTTTACATTATCGATCCACCGGAAAAACGGGACCTACACCTTTGAATTTTATTAAAATTTTCAACTAATGATCTGATATTTGGCAGGCTCTACTGCAAAATGTTGCTTTTTGTTTTTTCTGGAGCATGATCTTGCAACAAGATTTACCTCTTCTTGCTCAAAATCCATTAGGTGGGGGGCTTAGAGCTCTGGAAAGGAGAGTCGAAGAACTGCGAGATCATGCAAATGCACTCTGTAGGAATCGCGAATATGGAGGAAAGTACGTTCAAAATCCTTGCTTGGGAAGAAGTTGATGAAAATGAAGAAGCTAAACGCGAATGTGATCGCAAATTCTATGAATTAGCAACGGTACTCTTTTAGATTATCACGTTAGTGATGTTATGAAGAGTTTTTGGATGATTAGTTTCTAGTTGCTTTCTTAAGGTTAGCAAGTATTTAGAGGCCTGATGTGCTTTCGAATATTTACCATGCTCCAGATGATTAGTTATAGTTTGATTTATGATGGAAATGCAGTGGTGAAAAGTAGACTAATGGTATAATCAAGATGTCTACTAAGCTGTCATGGGTTTGCAATGTAAGGAAATGATGGCTTCTAAAAGCAAGAAATCTAAGCAGATGACAATGTTAAGGGAGTTACCAAATAGGAGGAAAGAGTTAACTTTGCAACATGAAAAGGCTAGCTAACCGGTGACGACCAAAGAGACGCAGGAGTCATCATCACAAGATCTTCCAGATCATCTGCACGTTCAACCCAGAAAATACACAATTCAAATATAAATGGGGAACATTTGAAACGTCATTGATTGCAAACTACATCAATTGAAATTCTGATGTAGCTGCAAAATAGAAATTCTGATGTAGCTGCAAAATGTTGTGACACAATGTCTGAAGATCAACCTCTTTCAAGGTGGTTCCTAACTACTCTCTAGTCTGCTGGTGTCTTTGAAGAGACATGCCATTTACAGTTAGATCATCCAAGAACTGAATTCGAAGATCAATTGGAGACTAGCTGTTTTCTTTAGAAAATATTTGATTGAAATGATTTCATAGAAGGACAAAATGGGGAACATTTGAAACGTCATTGATTGCAAACTACATCAATTGATGTTTGATTGTAACATATTTATTGTTGATATCATTAGGAAAATTTGTTTACGCAAACGTTTAATATAGAAATATTGGATTTTAATAATCTCAACTATTCGTCGTTGGCCGCCAACAGTTCTGACTTCAAAAATAACCACTGGCTGTCCCAACTATTGACATATTGGCAACCAATGGACCCTGACTAACAGAACCGTAACGCCGTTTGTCTCCGGTCGCCGGAAAACGGTTTTTGGCGAGAAAAAGGTATCTAATGGTCCGATCTAAGGTTACAAAGAGGTTTGCGACCAAACTGTTCAGTTTTCAAGCCAAAAACTTGAGTTTTCCGGCGAAAAAGAAGTTTTCTGGCGAAAAAGAAGTTTTCCGGCGACTTCAATAATTGGGGATTTAGTAGAAGAAGGTTCCTAAAGGTCCGTAGTAAGTTTACAAAAAGGTTTGAGACAAAAAATGTTGAGTTTTCCGGCCAAAAATGAGTTTTACCGCCAAAATTGTTTTCCGGTGAGCAGAGACTAACGGTGTTAGGGTTCTGTTAGTTAGGATCCATTGGTGGCCATATGTTAATAGTTGGGACTATGAGTGGTTATTTTTGAAATTAGGACTGTTGGCGGATAACGACCAATAGTTGAGATTATTAAATCCAATATTCCTTTAATATATATATATATATATATATATATATATATATATACATACATATATATATATATGTATATATATATTGGTGAGTTTTTGAACTTTGTTTTTTCTCCTAGCATATGATTTGCTCCCAACAACTAAAATAGTATCTAAAATTACACTCTCAAACTTAAATGAAAATTAACCAAAGATAGCATTTAAAACAACAGAACTGCCTACAACTTCAGTCCTATGAAAGCCAAAAGACTTAAATGTGAACAGAGCTAGATTATGAATTTTATCATAAACAACCAAACACTTAATCACTTGCCATGGGCAAAACATGAAGTTCTAACCTAGACATATAAAAGTCGTAGATAATCTACGAATGGTTGTTGACATATCATTAGTGGGAAGATCCATGCCTGAACTAAACAGAACAATACACTTTAAAAATCAATCCATAGTTGGGAAGTCGCTCAGGGTCACCTACAAGCATGGATGCAAAGTCGCTAGACGCTCCCTAGTCGGGAGTTGAGAGTACTCGGCTAGGCGGATAGTACTCGGGGATTATTATTGAGACATGTAAAATTATAAAGAAATTAGTTTTCATAAATTAAATTTATGTCAAATAACAAAAGTTTACTAATATTCATTTGATAGACATATAAATTACGTTTTATTATTTTTTAAGTCAAACTCGGTCTAAGTTGACTTGCTAGATCCAATTCTAGCCGAGGTTGACCGCGATTGATCGATTTCGAGTAATTAGACGGACATGAAAAAAGTCGTCTCGGCAGCCTACGTTGTAGGGACTACTCAGAGAGTACTTGGCCAAGGAGACCTTGTTTTACAACCATGCCTACAAGCCCTTCGTACCTCCTACCTCCGACTTTGTTTTCTTAGGTAGAAGTGTGATGTAGGAAGTCATCCCACATTATATATGCTGGAAATCAGATACCGAATTGATTGATAAAACCACAAAGATTAACCCAATAAGATACTTATTGAGCCGGTGTGTTTCAAACAAAGCGTGGTTTAGGAATACAGAGACAAATTTAACACTAATTATAAATTAACCCGTATAAATTATAATATACTAGTACGCCCCCAAAAACATAAGTTACACTAATGATACTTAGATCCTTATACTTATTATAATAAATTTAGTTTCTATTTTCAACATTTCCTGTTAAACTAAACTTAGTCCAAGTAAGATCTTCAACAATTGATTTGCGTTAACAATAATGTATTTTACACGTCCTGATATTCGGTCAAGTTAACCTCCACACTTCTCTCCCATTTTTGACATTTATTAATATAATGTCCAAGCTTGTTAGACTTGTAACACCATCCTCATTTTTTGGGGACCACCAACCTATTCATGGTCGGATTGAACTCCCACAACCACAATGCTCATATTTATGGTCTTTAACCTTCTCTTTTCCACCTGTTTTGGTGAATTGAAGCTTTTCATATACGTCTCCCTCCTTAGTGGACTTCTTGATGTGTTCTTCCAAAGCTTTTAATGTCCCAACAACTTCCTAAAACGACATTGTATTAAGGTCAACATGATATATTGCCTTTTCTATCTGACTATCTGGATTTACATTTCTGTTAATGATCCTAAAAGTTTTAAAATCAATCTTTTGCCATCGAATATATGACGAAGACTACTTGCTTGTGACACAATCAGACTAATTAATTCCACATATGTGACAACTCGCATTTTCAGGTTAACACCGTTAGCTTTCTCGGTTAAGTCTTTATGATTTTCTAGCATACGTACATGCATTCACATTACATGTTTACACGTGTAGGTAATAACACACATAACAACACAAACTAGTGGGACTAGTTTCGTTCATACACTTAAAGTTAAATGCTAACTTTCTACACAAGTTTTACTGTATTGGAATATGAGGGGTTAATTGTGGCGGCAATAAATAAGAATCCCCAAACTCGGACCAACTTATAAATCTAAACACATTTCCCAAACTCGGAACCCAACCCCAAACCAGGAACCTAAACTCTGAAACAACCCCCCCCCCCACCTAAACCCTCCTAAACTCAGACACGTCACACCCGACCCGCAGCGGATATGGTACGGGGCATGATATGATTGTTCCATAGCTTAGCTTTTGACATGTATTTAAGTTTAAATATGTATTATCATCAATATTAATTGTTGCACATAACTTATAAGTTCAATAAAAATCCAAATACAAATAATCAAAAAGAAACATAACACTATTTCCAATTTATTTTTACAAAGTCACAAATCCTATATGTCTTCACTTCCACCCTTAACCTTGTGTATCTGTATCATGTGTAAAATAATTTTGGGTCAACAATAAGTTGGTGAATAGATCTTGATTTTTATTTGAGTTAAAATACTTTTATTAATTTATCTATAAAATGTTTAACATGCAACTTTAACTGTATAAGTGACATCAATCATGAAATCAACAATCACACAACTACCACTACTATGAAACCAAACATAATGAAACATGAGTAAGGAAACAATGATGTTGTTGAAGCCCCGAAGAGCGAACCTATGAAACAATGTGGCGTCCCCGGTTCAACCCATGGCTGTGGGGAACCGGTCAACCGGGTGGTGGATCCAAACGAAAGCAATGACACAAAGCCGTAAACACCTAATGCACGTGTAAGAAACATGTAACGAAACATATAAAACAAATCATAAACACATATGAAAATTTAATTTGCATGTGTAAAATGAAAAGATATATGATGAAACAATACCAAACAAATGGCACATGACACACCCCAAAAAGTTTAAATGACTAAAAGGGGAAAAGAAAGATCTTCTCACGCTGTAGTGTTTCATTAAAATCAGAGGCGGCTTTTAGGCTGGCCAAGCTTGGCAGGCGCCTAAGGCCTAAAGATGTTAGGGGCCCAACAGATTTATAACTTTATTATGTTATGTTATATATAACAAGCCCAAACACTGAACATTAAGCCCCAAAGCTGAAGTAAAAGGCCCAAACTCCAAATTCCAATTGTAGCCCAAACACTAACACTGAACATTATGTCGTGGTGTGGGGGCTTGTGTGCTAAAAAAAAAAGAAAAAAAACCCTCCAAACTGTTGCGATGGTAGTTTGTGTTAGGGATTTTCAGTTTTTTTTACTTTTTTTCATTATCATTTTAAGATTTATTCCTTGAGGTATGTAATTTTCAATTGTAAAATCGATTAATAGAATGTATTTTTTATTTTTATGTGGACATTTATATAATTAGTCAATTACATGAGATGAAACCTTGAATCTTTGTTGTTTAGATTTATTGATTTAGAACTAGATGAAACTATGAATCTTTAATGTTTGAAATTAAATGATTGAATCTTTTGAGACTTTGATGTATAATTGTTTGTTGTTTAGGTTTAGAGTTAGATGAAAATTACTAGTTTTAAACTTTGATTTTCTTTTTCTTTTTTTTTTGTCTAGAAATTATGCCACCCATTCCTAAATACAAATACCTATCCGGTAGTCAAAAACGTAAAAATGCATATCATGTGCTTTTGTCTAAAAATCATTGTCCTAATGCTATAAATGCATATCATGTGCTTTTGACACTTTCGGTAATGGTGGCATCGGCAGATAGAAGTTTTTCTAAATTGAAGTGGTTGAAGTCTTGTTTGCGATCGTCAATGTCCCAAGAAAGACTTAATGGATTGGCGATGATATCTCTTCAAAACGAAATATTAGATGGTATGGAATATAAAGACTTGATCGAGAGCTTTGCTTCCGGTAACCACACCTTCCAGATCGAAACTCCGCTGCAAGACAAGCAAAATTGTTGACGGTTTTGGTTGAGGATCGTGTTTGACACAGGCATAAAAAAAAATTTCGCGCCTCCTCTCAGACGGTTCTATCTCCCATGGTACAACAACCGGAATAGTATGTGTACTACCGGAGATGGCTCTCACACCCAAGATTACACAGAGTATAAAGGAATACTATCTCCCACTAGTATTTGCCTTTAAGGAAACAATTTACAAGGAGTGCTCCTCCTTATATACTAAGTTTTGTCATCCCACCTATGTGGGACAAGGTGAAAAATCTCAATCCATTTTTCTCATCTTTGTTTGTTCCTAACATACAACTTCAAGCTTCGATATCTCATTTTATACAACACAAATATAATTATTTGGACATAGTTTGAACACAAACCCATAAATAATTATTTATACAATACATATATAAATATTATTGATGTCCAAAATATTCAGTGAAAAACTCATTTTCACTAAATGTCCAACAACTCAATAAAGATTAAATACCCCTCCTCACTACTACACCACGAATCTATGCAATTTATCAAATCCATTTATTGATAGTTTGATGGACTTTTCACCCATGCAAATTTTACGAATCTTAGTCTACTTTTGGTAGTGGGTGATTGAAGACGGTTGCATCACACCTTAATAGCTTGAAAATAAATGATGAAATTTCTTTAAATAAATACCACCTGGTCAATTATGGTGACGCAAATTTTAGTTGACGACCTGACCCCACACTCACCAGGTGTAGTGTTTAGTTTCATTTCCATTTTAACTTTTCCAATGATTACCTTATGCGTGGTGATTCCCCAAGCAGTACTATTAATACATTTCACCGCTGTACAGGTAGTTAATGCGTGTGAGACATTAAAATTAGCAGTAGTATCCTGTAGACATCACAATTGTAAAATACTATGAATAATGTATTCACCCAAAGCATTTAAAATAAATAAAAAGGGGAGTTCGTGAAACTCATCAGTTTAGCAGTGTGCGCGTATAACAAGTGCTAAAGGAGGTGTCTCCTATGATGCATGCATAATCATCAAATCGGGCCTTATTGTAGCAAATACCATTAGTGTTTGTGATTCTAATTATCATAGTTACACCTAGGGTGATGGAAGATCTTACTATCTATTAATCATGACCAATGACCTTCGGGTTTCTAGATTGTTGGAACATAACTCAGTATCGAGTAAATAAATGATGAAATTTCGTTAAAGAAAGCACCACCTAGCCTATTTAGGTGATGCAAATTATACTTGACCCCACACTTGTTATATATACTATGTTTACTTTCATATCCATTTTAAGTTGGACGATGACCACTTTATCATTGATTTTAATCGAAGATATGCATATATTCAAATACCTCAACCGATGTTGTATCTTACAAATGTAATGTTCCCAAAATTTATATATAAAACAAATTATCCTTATTTGAAAATTAATGCGAATTTTCTTTGGTCATGGGACTATTGTTACTTTTAGCCTTTATTGGACGTACACAATTTCAAATTAGTTACTTTATAACATTGTGATTGTTCAAACAGTTGCGGACCCATGAATTATTTGCAAGGAATACGGATGAGGTGTCCAACCTTATTTTTAAGGGGCGCGGTCGGGTTTTTTGCCTAAAATATTCACTATTTTTTTTCAAGAGGTGCGGCCCCCCACCTTGTCCATAGGGTGGATCGGCATACGTGGCACATAAGTCTAGGTACTTCCATTAATTTGCTATAAACTGTAATATTCATATTTTTTTTTAAATTCAGAAATAAAATTATATTGTTTTTTTAGTTCAGAATTAAAATTCAGATTAGGGTTTCTTAGCGTTGTCTACTACATATACGGACGCCTCCCCCTGCTCTAATACAGTAACCTCAGGGCAAGATGATCGAGAGATCTGATTCTCTGTTTTTGTAAGTTGTTTTCCTTTGGTTGTTTGATTATACATTGATCCTTTCTAAAAGCCGTTGATCTCTGTATTTTCTGGTTTGAACGTCTTCTGATCATTTTTTTTTATATTTGAATTGTGTGTTAGCCATCAGTCCGCTCACTGTACACATCGATCTCTCTTTGCTCTATGTGGATCGGATCATAACATGTTGATTCTTCATAGGTATGGTCAAATCACTGTACACATCGATCTCTCTTGTTATGTTATATTGTTTTTTAGATTATGAATATGTATTTCGAATGTTAACATCGACTTTTATTTCATACTTGGTTAATTTTCTGATTATATTAACTGTTGATGCAACAAACACGAGACCAAAGATAGTAGCTAAGTTAGTTAGGCAAAAAGGTTGAAGGGTTAAACCTTGCCTAACGCAGGTCGCGGGGTCCCCCCACGTTTGCAAGCCGTGGAAGGAGGTTTACTAGTTTGTAGTTGTTGTTTGCTGAAGATTCTTTCTCCGAGATGTTCTCAGATCCAGAAGTGAGAGCAAACGGAATGTGTGTGGTGGATTTGAAAAGGAGTGACCTGTACGTAAGCAAGTCCTCCACACGAATGACCCGAGATTAGTGAATCTGAGCTGATCAGGGGATGTCTTCTGAAGTAAATGAAATGTCATTTTATAAGGGAAGACATCTCCCAAAGTAGCATGTATTAGACTAGTAATCCTGCTTGCAGTGGAGGGTTTCCCCTTTTGGGGTTGAAGGCTTTTGACCCCTGGGTAATAGCATGTATTGTGCAGACCTGCTTTGCTTTTGCGGCTGAGGGTTGGTGAAGCGAGCTCCGGATGTGACTGACCACTGTTTCCTCCTCGCTTTTCCCATCTTACAGCTTTTTAACCATTGAACCGTTTAACCATTTAAGCATTTGCATATTTAGTCACTTTATTTAGTCTTGGGCTACCCCCGTCATCAGCCCCCCAAGTCAGAGGTTTTTTGGGTAGTATGCTCAAAGACTTCTGACTTTTATGCATGTGTTTTATCGCTTGAAGGTTTCAAGGGTTCGTTGCTTGATGGCTTGAAAGGCTGAAGGCAGTTAATATTTGAATTTGAATTTTAAATGACTGACAATTGATTTGATTGATTTATGGCAGTTGATAGGGTGGCGGTTTTGCAGAAGTTATTATTTGCCTTTATTACCCCTATTGTTGGTTCATATTTATTTTATAATTGCAAATCCTTTCCATTTTATTCATAACTTTTCCGAGTTTCTGCCATTTTCCTTCCTTCTCTAAGGTTAGTTTCCTTTACACCTTTCACTCTTCGTTTTCTGTTTTTTCAAAAATGGGTGCTCTTAAAGACTTAGCAAAATCATTTTCTCGGATAACACAAGAGGAGGTAGATTTATTTTGTATGGAACATGGTATTGATAGAAAATTTAACCCAACTGCCCCTGCTTGCGATGTTTCTGTTGATAAACCGAACCCTGGTTCGATTGCTCTTTACTGTCGTCATTTTCAGTGGTCGAATCTTCGTTATCCCTTTTCGTTTTTTGTTTTGAACTTGCTGGAGTATTATCGGGTTTCTTTTGGGCAAGTTCATCCGCAGGGGATGGCTAGGGTTTTGCATTTTGAGGTTTTGTGTCATGCTCTTGGGTATGATCCTTCTTTGTTGCTTTTCCGGCGGTTTTTTCGTTTGGCTAAGAATGGTGACTGGTTCACCTTTGAGACATCAAAGGTTGACACTTGCCTCATTTCGTCTATGGTTACAACACTTGGGTCCTGGAAGGATCGCTTTTTCTGGGTTTCCGAGTCTGTTGTTCCCTTCAAGATGGTGTGGAGGCATCCGGATGCTGTTCTTAATGATCCGGAGCCCTCTGAATCTGAGTTGAATGATGCCTTTCTTACAGCCATTCGGGGGTTCCCTTCGAGGGTTCGTCCCTTCCCAGAACATTTGTTAGTTCTTTTAGGGGTTAGTAACATTTGGGGAAAGCCGATCGGGACCCGGTTCTAATGAGAAATGGCATGGGTATGCATTTTCCCTTCTTGCCCTTTTTGCATTTCCTTTGACTTATGACTTATTTGCTTTTGTTTTGTTCTTTGCAGTCATGTCTGCTTTGGATTTTATCAAAAGTGATGACACTTCTGATGTTGTGTTTGAGGATGCTCCGTCTGTTCTTGGTGAGAATGTTGTGGTTAGGACTGCTGGGCAAAGGTTTGAGGGCACGGGTTATGCTAGTGTTGTCAATGTCAAGGGTTTTCTAAGTCCAACGTTCCCAAGTCTTCAACCCGCCGATCTTCTCGTCGTTTGTTGAAAGCTGGTCCTCAATCCACTTCTACTGAACCAGTGGACTTGTGTGATGATATTGAAGTTTCGGAAGATCAAGGCGGTGAAGCAGGTGCTGAGAAGGATAAGAAGTTGGTTGTGCATGGTAAAAAGGTTCCAGGCAAGAAGGTTGTTGCTACCCCTGTTAAGGAGTCTTCAAGCAGGGACGTTGAAGGGTTAGATCCTGAAGGGACTTATGTGCCTGCTTGGTTAGTGAAAAATGACGATACCTTCAAAGATGCTGCTGTTTGCGAGGATGCTCTTAGTCATCTTGCTCCTCCTTCTGTGCACAAGACCATTGCTGGGATGGATGATGACTTGATGTTGTCTCGGATGGTTTTGAGTACTTGCAACCTTGCTGCTATGCTTCCTCAAGGTATTGCTCGTTTCCGTCAAAGGATGCAGGAATATGAGGAATTCTCCAAGAAGAAGGATAAGATGAAATCCTCCATGGCCTCGATGAAAAAATAGATAGCTGGTTTTGCCGAGAAAGAAGCGGCATGGAAGAAGGAGGTTAGTGATTTGAAGAAGATGCACGAGATTGAGATGGGTGATTTGAAGAAGAGTTTTGAAGCTAACTTGTTGAAGTTAAAAGCTGACCGGGAGACTTTGGTTGTTCAGCAACAGGCTTTTCGTGAGGAGAAAGAGGGGTTGAAGGCTTCAGTTGCTCGTGCTACCGCTGACAATCAATGGTTAAGTGAGCATGGTTTCCAGCAGGTTGTTACATATCTTTTACATTCCAAGGAGTTCAGTGCTGCCCTTGGTGATGTTTATACTAAGCTTCTCAACCTGGGGAAACACCAAGGCCTTATTGCTGGTTACAAGCTTCATGAATCCGGACATCCTTTGGAGAAGTCACCTCTATTTCGTCCCGTGGCTTCTGATGTTTTTAAAGGCTCCGTTGAACAAATGGAGAGGCTAACATATCCTTATGTTCATGAGGTTTCCTCTTGCTTTGGTAAGCCTTTATCTGTTTTTACTGGATTTGAAACCTGAAGGTCTGAACGAAAAGGTGTGCACTGAGGTTTTGGGCTCCCTTTCAAAGAAGAGGTCTTATTCCGGAGATAGTGATGATACTCTCTCGAGTCTGCCTGATGTTTCAAAGGATGTTGGTTTAGAGGCCTCTGCGGTTGGTGGTGATGATGGTGCTAAGGCCAAGAAGTCTAAGAAAGCCAAGAAGTCCAAAGCTGAAGGTTCGAAGCCTTCTGCCATCTGATGATTATTCGTAGCTTTCTTAGCAAAACACTTTATGGTTTGTAATGTTATTTTGAACAATGTTAGGTTTCCAGGAACCCTTAAGGTTCCTGTTGGTGGTGTGTTGGGCCTATATGGCCATTTGAACAGTAGTTTACCTTGCAAGTTACTAGAACTTGCTTTAACTGTTATCTGAAAGTCTTCTATGACTTTCTTTGCTATGATATGATGGTTATTATGTTACTTGTGTTATGTTTTTATGCTTGCTTTGCTTAGTTTGCTTGATAGGCTTTTAACCATTCAAGCCTTTTGGTTAGCTGTTGTTGGGTTAAAGCCTTCAACGTTTCAAGCTTATTATGTGGGTGGTTTGAAGCCTTGATAGCTTCTGGTTTGGTTTGTGTGTTTTATTGAGGGATTTGCTTATTTTTCCTTTGGCAATTGTCATTCTTTTTTAGCCTTGTCTTTGTTGAGTTTACTTTGTCTTTATGTTTTTTACACTTTAAAGGGTTCAGTGCTGCAGACACTTAGCCTTGGTGTTTTTGAACAAGAAGACATAGTATCTATCCTCTTCATTATTTCTTTGTGATTTACTCGATTCCGTGAGCCTATTTGTTGGTTATATTTCTAAGGCTTAAGGAACGATTGGTGTAGGTTGTGACAACTCGAACTTTAGACTTGCTTAGATGTAACGTTACGTTCATGAGAATTGAATTATATGGTTTTAAATGAATGTTTGTTTATGTGCATTATGTGTGTATGTATGTTATGTGTTGCACGAGCCCAAACTACACACTAAAACCCGATTGCACAAGGCTAACCGGTCACACAAGCCCGTTTGGGCCACACTTTGAAATCGGATCCATTAGGCAGCCGAGTTGGGCTCGGCCCACTCCCCACTCGCAAACACAAAACCACATGTGAGGGTTTGATTTTGATTGTTTTGCTAAAACACCACACACACACAAACCCTAGGCGATTTCCTCTCCTTCTCTCGTGTGCTTGGAACCGACGGCAAGAACATCTCCATTCGGATCGTCCTCTTCTCCTTCCCTAATCCGGTTAGTGTGATTGTGATTTGTATTGCTAGATAGCATGTTGTTTATACGTGATTTCATGTTCATTCGGATAGTTGTTGATGATGTGTGATGATAATACTCTTGTTAATCGGTTTTATAGTCACGAAATCGGAATTGTATGATGTTGATTAATCCAAGGTTATGTGCTGTGATTAGGGTCGTGGTTTGTTGATAAGGTTTTGATAAATGTTTATAAGTTTCTTGAATGCATGATCTAATAATCGGCTATCATATATTATTTCGGGTATTAGAATTGATAGGCTACGGGGTAGTTATATTTCGAGGATTAACCTAATTGAATGTTATAAGATATGGTTCATATGCACAATTACTGATTTATTTGCTGGTTCGATGTTCTTGGATTGTTATGAATATGCATGAAATCTGAATTAACTGTTGATTGATCGGAATTGCGAAACTGTCCAAGGTGTTAGCTGAAATCACGGAGTTTAATTGACTAGAATTATGGAAACCAGTTACACACACGCGGTTGCGACTCGGTATCACCACATTGCGACTCGAAACCTCACACCAGCAACAGCACGAACCGCAACCACGGTTGCGAGTCATGTTGCGACTCGTAACCAAACCATGATGAGCCGAGACCACCCGTTGCGACTCGTATTCAGCTGTTGCGACTCGTAACCCCCGGTTGCGACTCGAGATCCCCGTTGCGACTCGAGACCACCTATGCACGTACACTGTATTGGGCTTTCACTGGCACGGGCCCAATCGTTGGGCCAAATGATTGGATTTGTTGACTGTTTGTTATTGGACTAGTATGCGTTTACTATTTGGGCCGCTTGAGAATCTGGACTGTTTAGATTGGGCCGTTATATGAATTGGTTGAAGGTTAATTGGATTGTTTGACTTTCGGGATCGCACATGAATGTTAATGCTATGCTCTTACCTGTTTACATGCATACGTGATAGTAACGTGTTAGCTTACGTGATGCATACGTGTACTACCTTAGTCAAAGCCTGACTTGTATAAACCATGATAGGACGTGGTTGACCATTTACTTGCTACCTGTACTCTTTGTGTATCTGCCGAGCAAACCAAGGTGAGTTCACACAGCCAAGGCATGGGATTCCCGGGTTGGGAATTGGGTTGGATATGTTGATATTGAAAGAGTTACTCGTACTTACGCATTCACTAGACTATAGACCATCGTCCTCAGGATAGTCAGGACACGTTACGTAAAGCCTACGTAACCCAGTATTTGCCATTTGTCTCCCGGGTCGGGAGGACACGTTACGTAAAGCCTACGTAACCCAATACCTTCTACTGTCTTCCGGGTCGGAAGGACACGCTGCGTAAAGCCTACGTAGCCCCCACGCGTACCACTGTCCTTGGGGAAGGGCACGTCACGTAAAGCCTACGTGACCAAGTACGTATTCCTGTTCTCGGTAAAGAAGAACACATGGTCGGAAGTTAGTCTAGTAAGTACCTCTAATGAGAAGCCCTCATTAGTAAGGATAAACGTGGGAAGCCCCCACCGGTAATATAAACACAAGGTTTGGGAAGCCCCCACCTTTGGTACACACTAGTATGGGAAGCCCCCACTAGTTTATACTTATGCACTATGTTATGAACTTATTTTCTGTGAACTCGCTCAACTAGTTTGTTGATTATTTGCTGCATGCCTTGCAGGACCTTAGGTACATTATGGAGCTTGCACAGGGAGGAGCAGGTCGTTGTGGGATACGGATCATGAACTTTATCTGAACTTATAACTGTTTGAGATTACATACTATGCTTCCGCTATTTAGACGATGTTTGGTTTTGAAACATCAATCATGTCATGATGATTTACATTAATTACTTTTATTATTAAATGCTATGTTTGACATGATTGATGGCTTGATCCTGGTCAGTCACGCTCCCAAGCGGTGGTACTCCGCAGTGTGGGATTTTGGGGGTGTGACATAGGTTGATCAGACCTGTCTATGAGACATCATTGTTTTGGCTTAATAAGTGTCATGGAGTTGTATTGATTTAGGAACTCACCCCTTATATAGGTTCATTCAACCCTTGAACCTATTGAGCGATATGGCCCGGGAGCTCATCCCCTTACATGGCCCTTGCCATGGAGTTTTTTGCTAGGTTCTCAACCTGATATTAGGATAGAAAGACAAGTTTGATAAAACAACTTCATTCATTCAAGCAGTACTTGCTTTTTACAAAAGGTTTTCATTTTGATACAAACCAAACTTTTCTGTCTAAACATAGAATTTTCTCAGGGTTTTTCCGTTCCAATGTCTTGGAAGCCTTTTGCCTTCTGAGTCTGCTAGCTTGTAGGATCCGCCCTTGTGTGCTTCGAGGATGGTGTATGGACCTTCCCATTTTGGGCCCAGCTTCCCTTGATTTTCCTTTTTGCTAGCTTCATTGTTTCTGAGGACTAGGTCCCCTGGTTTGAATCGTTCATTCTTAACCTTCTTGTTGTAGTAGGCTTCCATCTTCTGTTTGTATTTGGCTTCTTGTATTGCGGCTTGATCTCGGGCTTCCTCTAGGAGTTGTAAATTCAACATGGTCTCTTGTTGGTTTGTTTCGGGATCCATGTTGACAATTCGTTGGGTTACAACTCCTATTTCAGCAGGGATTACAGCCTCGAATCCAAATATCAAACTGTAAGGCGTTTTCTTGTGGCTTGTTTTTTCGGTTGTTCTAATTGCCCATAGAACACTAGGCAATTCCTCAAGCCAATTGCTTTCATATCTTCCTAATCTCGTCTTGATGCCTTCCACTATGCTTCGGTTGGCCCTTTCAACCTGGCCGTTTGATTGTGGGTAAGCCACTGAGCTAAAGATCTGGTTGATTCTGTATTCTTTGCACCAAAGGCTGAAAGGTTTTTCAGCAAATTGCTTTCCATTGTCAGTGACAATCACTCCCGGAAACCCATAGCGGCAGATGATGTTTTCCCAAACGAAGTCTATGACTTGTTTTCCTGTGATCTTTGCAAGGGGTTTAACCTCTTGCCATTTGCTAAAATAGTCAACTGCTACTAACAAAAATTTCACTCCTCCTTTGCTTGGAGGGAATGGCCCAACAATGTCCATTCCCCACTTATGGAATGGCCATGCCGAGGTTATTTGAACAAGATCATGTTTGGGACTTCTTGGGATTGGGGCATGGATTTGACAAGCATCACATTTTTTCAATTGCTCAATGGTGTCACGATGCATCGACGGCCAGAAATATCCAAGGTTCATGAGTTCTGCAACCACCGATCTAGCTCCAAAATGGGCTCCACAAACTCCTTCGTGTATTTCCTTGATCAGATACTTTCTTTGTTCGGGACCCACACATCTTAGTAAGGGGGCAAGGTAACCCTTTTTGTAGAGGGTTTCTCCTTGTTACACATATTGTCTTGCTTTGATTTTAACCCTTTCGGCTTCTATTTGATCGTTGGGTAGTTCACCATTTTGAAGGAATTTTTTGATGGTAGTCATCCAGTTTGGATCTTCCTCAGTGACTACATCTTGGATTTCCAATTCAACAATCGATGGAGCCTTCAACACTTCAACCAACACCTTTTTAGTGAGGTGGGCAAAGGTGAGGGACGCTAACTTACTTAAGGCATCGGCCTTTTTGTTTTGTGACCTTGGAATTTGCTTGATGCTGCATGTTTGGAAGGTGTTCATCAATTCCTTGGATTTCTCTTTATATCTTCTCATGTTGGGTTCTTTAGCAACGTAGCTGTCGTTGACTTGGCTTGAGACTAGCAATGAATCTATGAATACTTCAAGCTTTTGAACATTCATTTCTTTGGCCAGTCTTAATCCAGCGATCAGTGCCTCGTATTCAGCCTCATTATTGGTGGTCTGAAAATCAAAACGGAGAGCATATGTGAATTCTAACCCTTCAGGGTTGATTAGAACTAAACCAGCTCCTGACCCTTCAACGCTTGAAGCCCCATCGGTGAATAATTTCCAGGCCTCAGGGTTGGAAGGTTCAGTGGTTGTGGTGTTTACTTCGTCAATTGTTTGGTTTGGGACTACCACAAGGAAGTCAGCCAGAACATGAGCTTTAATGGCTTTTCGTGGGACATAGGTGTTGTTGTGCTCACCCAGTTCCACTGCCCATTTTGCTAATCGCCCCGAGTTTTCAGGTTTTTCAAGCACACTCTTAATCGGTTGGTCAGTGACCACTTGTATAGGGTGTGCTTGGAAATACCTTCGAAGCCTTCTCCCTGTTTGAACTAGGGCTAGGGCGAGTTTTTCAAGGGGAGGATATTTTGTTTCAGCTAATTTTAGAGTTTTGCTGAAAAAATAAACGGGTACCTGGGCCTTGTCTCGCTCAATGGTGAGGACTGCACTGATGGCCTCGTCAGCGATTGAGAGGTACACCGATATTAACTCCCCGGTTTCTGGTGCTGCAATATCTGGTAGGGAAGCTAAATGTTGCTTCATTTGATTGAAAGCTTCTTCAGCTTCATCAGTGCATTTGAAATCCTTCTTGTCCGGGCAGTTCTTGAGCGTTTTGTAGAAAGGCAGAGATCTTTCGGCCAATTTTGAGGTAAAACGCTTCAAGGCTGCAAGCTTCCCATTTAAGCTTTCAACCTCCTTCTTGGTTCTTGGTGGTTTAGCTTCGAGGACGGCTTTCACTTTGTTAGGGTTGGCTTTGATGCTTTGCTTTCCAACAATGTGACCCAAGAATTTTCCCTCCTCGAATCCAAATGAGCATTTTTCCGGATTAAGCTTCATGTTAACCTTTCTGAGGTTCTTGAAAGTTTCTTGAAAATCGTCAAGCATTTGATGTTCCGTCTTGCTTTTAATCACCAAGTTGTCAACGTATGCCTCCATGTTTTTGCCAATTTGGCTTTTGAAGGCCTTGTCGACGAGCCGTTGATAGGTAGCTCCTGCATTTTTGAGGCCAAAAGGCATCTTTTGATAACAGTAGATCCCTTTGTCCGTGTGAAAGGCTGTTTTTTCCTCATCCTCTTTCTTCATGAGGATTTGGTGATAGCCTTTGTATGCATCAAGAAAACATTTAAACGAGTATCCTGTGAGGGAATCGACCTTGAGATCAATTTCCGGTAGTGGGTAACAATCTTTAGGACAAGCTTTGTTAAGATCTTTAAAATCTATGCACATTCTCCAAGAGTTGTCAGGTTTCTTGAGCATAACCGGGTTTGCAACCCATGATTGGTACTTGACTTCTCGGAGAATGCTGGCCGACACAAGCTTTTCAACCTCTTGGCAGGCTGCCAGACTTCTCTCAGGTGCCAGGCTTCTTTTCTTTTGGACCACCGGCTTGACATCCGGTGGTATTCTTAATTCGTGCTCGGCAATGTTCCGAGGGATCCCGGTCATATCTTCTGGACACCAAGCGAATACATCGCTGTAATGTGTTAGCAACTTTTCAAGGTATGAAAGGGTCTCCTGAGAAAGGTTTGGGTTGACTCTTATCCGTTGCTCAGGGTATTTAGGGTTTATGACCAACCTTTGCCTGTCTTCTTCGCTGTTTGAGTTTTCACCCTCAATCATGTAAGCTTCCTGCGAGGGTTGAAGGGTTGCTATGCCCCTTTCGGTAGGAAATTTAACCGTGCCATGGCCAACAGACACTGCCATGTAAAATGCACACTGTCCGGGTCTCCCGATGATCACGTCATAGCTTGAGGGGATGTTGATAACCACAAAGGTTAATGATTGGGTTCTTTCTTTTAGTCCTTCGCTGAAACGAACATCAAGGGTTAGCTGCCCCAAAGGCTTGAGGGGTATGTCAGCGATACCTTTTATAGAGGTTCCAGAAGGTTGAAGCCTTGAACGTTCTTCATTGCTCAAACGTCTGAAGAACTTTTCGAACATGATTTTAGTGGCTGCCCCAGTATCTATGTATGCCTTACATGTTTGCAGTGTTCCCACGGTGGCTTCTACCACAAGAGGACTGGAAAGTGGGTCCTTCTCCGTAGGGGGGAAGCAGACACACTGAAGCTCCCAAGCTTCCAACTGCTTTCTTTTATGAGGAACCCTTCCATCGAAACTCACCATATTGACTTCCTTACCCTTTCCTTCAGCCATTTTGTCTCGGACTCCTTTTACCAAATGAGCGAGTTCCCCAGACTTGACAGCCTCTTCTATTCTTTTCTTGAGTTGGAAGCAATCATTAGTGTGGTGACCTTTTTCTTCATGGAACTCACAGTATTGGGTGGAGTTCTCGTTTTTCCTGCTTTTGGGGAGAGGCCTGGGAGGCCGAAAGTTTTGTTTAACTTCTTCTGTTGCAAGAATTTCTTGAGGGGTCTTTGTGAGGGGTGTGAAACTTATGCCTTTTTCTCTGCTTGAAGGGTTCCGACCTTCACACCTTCGAGGGTCTGAACCCTTTGGCCGCCTGTCATAGGAGTTGAAGTTTCCCCTCTTTCTAGCTGGGCTATTGCTTCGCCAGCCGGATCCTCTTTTCCTTTGTTCCTTGATGTCTACAGCTTCCTCTCCCCGAATGTGAGCTTCGACCCTTTCAAGGGCTTCTTCCAAGGTTTTGGGCAGAGACTTGTTGAAATCTCGTGTGAGGTATTTAGAGGTTATGGCATTCATAAAGCCAGCCACCCTCATTTTCTCGTCTGCCCCTACATAGGTCAGACCTTCCTTTTTGTATCGTTCAATGAATGCTCGAAGACTTTCATCATCACGTTGTTTTATCTGGAAGATACTGTCGCGTCTTTGACATATCGCCTTTGTTGGGAGAAGTTTGCCAGAAAACCCCTGCTGAGGTCATCAAAGCTTCGAATGCTTTGAGCAGGTAGGTCGTTGAACCAGATTCTAGCGGATCCAACAAGAGTTTGCATGAACGTTAGGCAACATTCAGCGTTTGACCATTTTTCTATTCGGGCTGCACCAGTGAAGATCTGGAGATGGTCCTCAGGATCTTCAGTCCCATCATACGTTCTGATGTGGGACGGCATCTTGATCTTTGATTAGAAATCATAATCGGCTATCTGCCTTGAGAAGCATGAAAGGTTACTTGGCTTATAGGGTTTAGCCAAGTCCTCTTCAGTCCTTGTATCTGTACTGTTACTATTGTCGTGATTCCCCTGAGTGGCTAACATTTGATTAATTAAGTGTTGCCACGGGAAGTTGGCCATCATCTGGGTCATCATATTGGGTATGAGGTTGAAGCCTTGAAGGCTTCCTAGACCAACCGAGCAGTTTATTCTGAGAGGGGTGCTCGTAACAGCACTTCGTGCTAAAGGGAGCACGGACAGAGCTTGCTCCCATATGGTTGTTACAGAAGCTGGATAGCTTGTCACTAGGGACTGTAGGAGCTGGTCAAGCGTTAGCTCGTGTCCCAAAGGAGCACCACTAGTAAATCGGTTTGGGAAGAGAGGATAGGATGCACCGTAGGATTTGTCATAGTGGACAGATAATGGTGAGGGTTTGGAGGGTTGCTGGGACCAGCCTCACTTCTTGTGGTAAAAGGAGGTAGGGGTGGTCCGGGAGACAGCGTTGGTTCAGGTTCGTCATAGTCTAAACGAATCCTTATACCCTTTTCCATTTCTTTACTCACATGCTGGTTAAGAAGTGACCTTAACTGAAGGAAATTATTTGCGACCCCCTCGGGGGTAAGTTCAACACGTGCTGGGGTTTCAGATACACCGACATTGGGAGATGGAACCCCAGATCTGGACGGAGTTGGTGTGTTGAAGGTAAGGAACTCGGGTGTGCTCCCCGGAGTCGAGAAAGATGTTGGTATAGCCACATGAGCTTGGCCACTACCAGGGGTGGAAGTGTTTGGAATCTGATTCACTTCTCCGGAGATCCACTTTCAGACATGGTAACTTTAAGTGAAGAGAGCTACACTACTAGGTCTTTTTTGAGAAGAAATAGCGGCGTAGCCCCACGGTGGGCGCCAACTTGTTGATGCAACAAACACGAGACCAAAGATAGTAGCTGAGTTGGTTAGGCAAAAAGGTTGAAGGGTTCAACCTTGCCTAACGCAGGTCGCGGGGTCCCCCCACGTTTGCAAGACGTGGAAAGAGGTTTACTAGTTTGTAGTTGTTGTTTGCTGAAGATTCTTTCTCCGAGATGTTCTCAGATCCAGAAGTGAGAGCAAACGGAATGTGTGTGGTGGATGTGAAAAGGAGTGACTTGTACGTAAGCAAGTCCTCCACACGAATGACCAGAGATTAGTGAATCTGAGCTGATCAGGGGATGTCTTCTGGAGTAAATGAAGTGTCATTCATAAGGGAAGACATCTCCAAAGTAGCATGTATTAGACTAGTAATCCTGCTTGCAGTGGAGGGTTTCCCTTTTGGGGTTGAAGGCTTTTGACCCCTGGGTAATAGCGTGTATTGTGCAGACCTGCTTTGCTTTTGCGGCTGAGGGTTGGTGAAGCGAGCTCCGGATGTGACTGACCACTGTTTCCTTCTCCGCTTTTCCCATCTTACACTTTTTAACCATTGAACCGTTTAACCATTTAAGCATTTGCATATTTAGTCACTTTATTTAGTCTTGGCTACCCCCGTCATCATTAACCATTTTTATTAGTCTTGGGCTACCCCCGTCATCAATAGGCAAATAACATGAAGTTTTGTAAGGATACGTCGCCTAATGTGTATTCAGTTATCAAAGCATAAAACCTTCTAAAATCATTTTACTGAAATTAAATACAATTATATTGAAGTAAAGCAACCATAATTGACACCTGGTATATATAAAAAAATTTTTCTCGATCAACCTGATCTTCTACCAAAAAATGATCTATTTGACCAGAAATTTACCAATCGCCCGTTTTGCCCCCTAGGTATCCTTGGATTTTTATTAAAATTTCAACTAATGATCTGATATTTGGCAGGCACTACTTCAAAATGATGCTTTTCTTCAACAGCTTCTTTTACTACCCTAACCTTTTCCCTGTTAACGAACCCACCCCACCATCGTTACCAGTCTGGCAACAATTTTGCTAGTTTTTCCGGTTTTGCCGCACTACCACCCACCACCAATCTGGTATAATTTTTTTATTGTTCTTTAATTAATTTATTCATTTCTTTTAGAAAATTGTGCATGAGTTGATCATTAATTATTTTTTAATCAACCAGCGCGTTGGGACATGGAGGCGCGGTGGTAGCCCTACTACTGTTTTCACGGCGGAATTAGCGATGGATGTTGTGGATTAGCTTTTCGTAATACTGTAGACTACACCATGGCTCGTCGGCTACAATTGTTTGATGCTTTGGATCCGATTAATTTTCACGTCTCTTTATTAATTTCTTTACTAAATTTAGTTTTTTTTTTATTTTTTTTATTTATAAAAAATACAATCATTTCTCTTTCATTTGTTTTAGATGACAATTCATCATGGTGGCTTTGTGAACATTCCGATGATCGAACCATCATGTCTGCCGGAGGAGGCAAGCAGTGGAACCAGCGTGTTCTTACCGGCGTATCCGAAGAGGATCCGTGGTAGAAAAGCTGATGGTGTGAACAACAATAATTGTTATAATAAATCTAGTTGACAATATTCTACTCTTTATTCTTAATAAAACCCATAAAATCTATACAAAATTATAAATCATTAAAATGAATTTAGAAGTAATACTGCTAATAAATGCGTTATTTTGAATTTGAAAGACTTCTTTCTAAAATGAAAGAAATAAATACTATCTCACATTTTTTGTGTTTACTTTTATGCTAGTTGTAGTGTACGGTTGTATTGTTGAACAAATACAAACTGTGTTTTACATGACAACTTTTTTTTTTCACAACTATAATGCAGGTAAGATAAAATAAGACATAAAAACTAAGGCAAACTATGTGAGTTTTATAAAACATATTTTTTCGCTGATTTCTCTCTTATGGATTTCACATCATTAATAAATTGTGTACATCATAATCTATTTATTATGTATTTGGAAATAAATTATTCATGTCGTATTACATACGTTACATATCTACCTTTTTGACATATGCGTTAAATGCAAATACGCGTATTAGGGATGACATAAATAAATAAGTTTTTTTATACATATAAGTTTGTAAGTAATAACTAAATTTTTTTTCATGGTTTATGTGAACATGTAAAAATAATAAGTTTTTTTCTTTATACTTACAAAACAAATAATTCGGACAACAATAATAATCAACATATTCCGAGTTTAACATCATAAACTCAGAACTGATTAAGCTTCTGAATTCTTAACTTGGCTTTGACTTTGTTGACGGTAGACCAGAATGATAAAGCACAGTTACCCGCAGGAACTGTAGGTCCCGAAATCGGAGGATCGATTACAAAACCAAATCCTTGTTTATAGCAAACAAAGTCACGTGCGCGGAATCCACGTAACTAAGCCAAATCAAACATAGAAATCAGTAACAATGAGTTTTAACCAATGAAACACAATCGATTGATTAAACTGGATGAGAATTACAAACCGATACAAACACAGTTTTGACAGAATGTCTTTAAGGGTATGCTCTCATCTCTCTAGCTTCTAAACGTAACAGAATGTGATATAGCAGCCTGGGCTAAAGGAATCGACGAAACTAACTTGGGCTCGACGAAACACAGTGGGCCAGACACTGGGCCAAAACAAGCCCCAATCAGACGACGAAACAAGTCTGTTTCTTCGCTGATCACGACGAAACACAATCAAATGACCAAGGCCTGTTTCGTCGTCATATGTTCGACGAAACAGTCTGTTCCGTCGAAGGCTGCAAAATGTGATCTGGTTGCCTGCAAACAGACAGTTGCAGCAAACCACAAACAAACACAATCATAATGACAGAAATACCCTTGTATGCAACATGCATTGTTCGTGTTGTCATTACATACCAAAAGGAGACAAACAAGTCGGACACAAGCGGATAAGAGGATATCCGACTTGGTCGACGGCAAATACAGATCGATAAACGACAAAAGACCGTTCAAAATACTTCGTAAATACAAGACTAGTTACAGACACAAAAGTGCATCAACAAACTCCCCCTTGTCTGTTACTCGTCTTCCGTCTTCGAATTGTAGGTTCCTGTTTTTCCAGTGGATCCATAACGAAAACTTATCCTTGTTTATCACAAACACGGTAACGGGTGCGGAATCCCCGTGACGGTGCAAACCAAACACGGATAAAAAGAATACGGAATAACCAATGAAGCACCAATCTATTGATTAAATGGGATGACAACCGAGAACAACTGATACACACACAGTTGTTTTAACAGAATAACTCTCCCGGGTATTCTCTCATCTGATTTCAAAGTGGAAACCAGAAAGCTGTTTATATAGTATCCTGGGCCTTAATTACGACGAAACACATAGGGGCTCGACCAAACAAACATTGGACCAGTCATTGGGCCTGAAGAAGCCCAACAGTTGGACGAAACACTGAGTTTCGTCATGCCTTTGTCCAGAGCATGGTGAAACACTTTGTGTTTCATAATGGTTTTGTCCTTATTGGATCAAAACACTTTGTGTTTCATCGTACATTTGTCCTTATTGGATGAAACACATCGTGAGTTTGTCATTTAGTGGGGTGAAACACTTGTGTTTTCATCATGACTTTGTTCTGTAGTGTGATGAAACACTTTGTGTTTCATCAACACAGTGTTTCCCCATGAAGACTTTTGGCCCAGTGAAGGTTAAGGCCCAAAGTCAAAGTGTTTAGCCCAAATGATGTTTGGTCCAGCATAATTATTTGGCCCAGTGAATTATATAAACACACACACCTAGACAACTAATAATCTAAAATGCAACATGCATTGTTCGTTTCACGTTACAAAACTAGTTTAGATAAAGTTGTCGGACCAAGTGGGATAGGAGGATATCCGACTTGGTCTTCATGCTGTGAAAGGCTCGAACCGAACGTGCCGCGTCCACACAAAAATGTATCAACAAACTCCCCCTTGGACGCTGCTGTGAATGGTTCGACTTCCATGTCTTTCATGTCGGAGATCTTCAAAGTCTTCACGCGTCGTAAGAAGAAAAGTGTATCAACAAACTCCCCATTTCAATTTAGAAAGTGCGTTAACAAACTCCCCCTTAGAATGAACTCTCCATTGAGTCATGCTCGTGAATCTTTTTACTTGTCAAATCTTCAGATCCTTGTGGTGTTGATAAAGGGTCAACGGCAACTCGATCAATTTTATCTTTTGAGTGCCTTCACGTCGTGTCTTCATTCCAAAGCTTGTCATCAAACATGTTCTCCTCGCCTTTAGCGTCTGCACATGCAAGAAATCTAAACGCATAATGAGAACAACCGCTTCGAATATAGTCAAAATTAAACAAACGACACATATGAGATCAAATCTCAATCAAACACTGACCGACAACAGTTTGAAAGTTTAAAATTGATCAATTTTAAATCCTTTAACTTTCAAAACTTGTTAACTTCGAACATTTATGAAGATGCAATTGTTTTCCCGGCTTTCGATCAGGATTTTGGGTAGGATAGACTCGAGTTCCAACATCGGTCAATCAAAAATAAACTAGAAGCAAAATCTTTTTTGGATTTTATAAAGTTTATATTAAAACACACCTAAAATCTTTTTGGAATTTTTATTTTTCAAAAGTAAAGACGGAAAACAATAAGTAAATATATACAAAGATGCAGAAACGAAAGCAGTAAAACAAATATTTACAGACATTCTTTTTGCGAGTTTCGAGGGTAGAGAATCATATAAGTGTATGGTCACGCCACAACGCTCTTGTTGTTCATTTAATTAACATTTAGATGAGCATCCTATAATGATTATCGGTATTGTTGTCCACTTAAGCTCAACTTATCAGATGTAATCATGGCGAGGGGATACGTTAAGGTATGATTTATACTTACCGACCGGTGTTCATCCACACACGACACATTCCCGTATCAAGGTATGCACGAGAGTTCATCTTACCGGTGAGTATACCGATTATCATCTGTTTGACCGTATATGATGTGAGAAACTCACTTATTTTGATTGAAAACAAGCCCTATGTGACAGAATCACTATTGATGAGGAACTTGATTTTCAGATGCATGAAGGGCACAAGAGCAAGTCCGTGAACAGGTCAGTACTTTCGTACAGCAGAGAGACGAACTTGACTCCCGGATAAATGTGATATATTATCACTTATTTGAGGGACATGTGATTGTTTGATCACTTATTGAGGTCGTATGCAGTATGTACACGTATGTATAGTAATCATGGAAGATCTAGACTTGCGTCCCCGTTATTTTTCGGTAAAAAGATATAACCATGATACCTAGATGATAAGCAGCATAAAGACCGAATATCTCAAAAACCTCGGCAATCTCTTCAAACGAAATTTCGGTACTAAGACCATATGCCAATGTGTGGTTCCCACCTGATCTTCAGTCGATTAAGATTTATATCACCCTGCACACTTTAAAATGATTGTGAGCCTACCGATACATCTTATATAGAGCTGTTTATCGCTTTTCATTTTAGGTTTAAAGAGGTTTAGACAGACCACTGATGTACTATCATATTCTCTTTTCTCGCTAGGAAACTCATTTTTGTTTTTCTATTGTTTTTGTGTTTTGAAATTTTTCGATGTTTTTGGATTTTTAAATTGGATTTACTCCCCCTAAAATCAACAAACTATGATAAATTTTAAAGACACAAAGGTATTTACAAAAACGATTTCCGATGATGGTTAACTCATGTTTTACCTCAATGTGGTTTACCAAAATTAATTTTAATCAGAATTGAATTGATTGATCGAATTTTGGGAAAATGAGTTGGCACGTCGGTAAGCGGTGTGGACCATGACAACATTGACGAGTTTCATAGTGAATCAATCACGTGTGAGGTGATATTTAAGATCAACGTGTCTGGCCAAAGAGTGTTGTACGAGATAATAATTCAAAAAGCAGCTTAAAAATCGACAACTATAGGAGAGATTAGAAATTCAAAACCGTAATCCTGCAACTTCTTCGTGCATTGCCAGGAATTTGAGCGCTCTCCCAAACTGGATATCCACACGGTGTGGATTTCAAAGTCGATTTTTGTAGCTACTGAGAAATCTCTTGACAACAACAAGATCATCAACCTTTGGTTCCGGCTGGTCTTCCACATTGCACCAGCGAAGGTCATTGACTTTCTCTTTGAGAAGTAGTGTGCTTTTGTTTAATCCAAGCCAAGGCATCCGCACACCCGGTTGGTTTGTTCAACAAACACATTTTCTTCAATCACACCGCGAAGAAATGTACACTGCACTTTCATTTTGTTGATTTTGAACTTCAGAGTGCTGCAGGTGCGTACATTTTGATTGAATCTATCCTGGGACCCGATCAAAGCCTTTAACAATCACACTTTGAAATGATTTGCATTTTGTCGAAGTTATCAATTTCTTTCAACAGACAACTCTGTTTCCCCTTTCTTTTTCTCTCCATCAAAGACAACAATTTCTTCCGTCGCCTATCTTGTGCAAGGACATTCCACTATCAATAATCCTATGACTATCGATAGTTCCTCCTGGAACTTCCTGCACACTTACTCAGAGATTAGTTGGAGAGGGGGACCCAAGCCTTCATAGACTTGGGTTGCCCTTGAGAATCAAGAAATGTAATTTCAATTTCTTGAAGGTTTTCAAACACAGCACCTTCCCCTGAACTTTCACCCGATTTAGGTTTCCAAATTTGTTTTTGTTTACCAGATTGTGTATTATGTACAGTTTCTGGTTTTAAGGGTTGTGACAAACTAGGTTTCCTTTTAACCGTTTTGACTTCAGATTTTAAAGCCATTTCAACAGCTTTGATGTTATGACGTCGTTGTTTCGTTTCTTGTTCCTTAACAGTTCTTTTATCATGTTTTGGAGACACGGGACGATGTTGTGAGTGACCTTGTTCAGAAGGGGTTCTTTCAACAAAATTTGGTTTGGGCGAGTTTGTGCAGTCTTTAATGATGTGCCCAAACTTCCCACATTTGAAACACGTTCTCCTTTCAACAAACTTAGGAGAATTTGATCGACTGGCAGATGTCGAACCTGTAGAACCTGAGGTACTTGCTCTTTCATCACACCCATTTGTATGTTGAGTGTAATTGTTTTGACTGTTACGTTTTAAAATCTTGACTTCTTGTACAAAATCAGTGTTTGATTTGTTTTCAAAAGTCTCAATTTTATCCGTACCCTTTGATGCTACAAATTTGACATTACTGTTTTTCTTCTGATAACGAGCTCCTTTTGTTTCAAATTTTGATTTAGAAATGTTAGGCCTTTGAGCTCGTTGAACTGGTTGTTTGCCCTTAGCAGCAATAGGTTGTTGTTTTGTCAGTGATTTTTGATGTCCGAATTGTTTCCTGATTTCAGCTTTTGGAATTGGATCACATTGTGTTACCACAACTCCGGGGATGGTCGTTCCCAAAAATTTATTCGTGTTGTCTTCAAAAACTTTATCAATCAAAGATGGATTGACATTTTTAATTGGAAATCATTGTCCGAATAAATTTTAGGATCACCGACCAAAGTATACAACACGTTATTGCTCTTAACAGCAAACATACATTCTTTGTCATCCTTGACATTCTTGACAGGATCTATCACTTGCTTGGCAACAGGTTGCACAGTAGGAGTAGGAGGATCACACAGAATATGATTCTCAATTGGAATTTCTACTCCTTTCGTCTCATCAAGTGATTCATCCTGGTCACTTACATCTGGTTCATCATCTGAAGAATCATAGTTCTCAATGGTTGGAGGACTTTGATTTGAAGCACATGATGACTTTTCTTTGTTATCAGATGAGCCCTCCGATGAATTGTCCGGTTTGAACCCTTGGCCAGTAGTAACTTCCTCATAATCAAGAGGCACACTGGCTTCATACCGAGGCATATCCTCTTCATCGGGCATTTTGGTATAGTTGTGTCTCAAAGGGGGTGGACACGCCTTATACCCTACGCCTTTCACGTTCCCTTTCAATTGTTGAACGTCAATTATGTGATTGAGCACAAATCGAGAGTTAGAATAACTCTCCAATTTTTGCTTGATAGCATCATGCTCGCATATGGCTAGTTCCCTTTTGGTTTTCCTCAACAATGTTAATGTAATCGTTAATACTAACTTGTTTATGATAAACAACTTTGTTCACTTCGGAAACACTTTTCTTTAAGGTTTCAATTACATATTTAAATTCCTTTTCATTTCGAACTAAAGCCATATTTGCCTCTTTGCACTTTGACAGTTCAACAACCAAACTCTGATTATGACTATGAACCGTTTCAGATTCACGTTTCAAATCAGCAAATTTAAGTTTCATATCAGCACAATCACTACATATGCTAGGAGTTTCAGATTTTATCTGACTCGTAGAGGCTGAGACATTTGCCATAAAGGCAGATTGACAAGAAAAAGATCCATCTTCAGAATTATAATCTCCAGCATTCGAGCCTTCTTCATCTGAATTCCCGCTATAACCCAAGCTATCATCGCTTTCAGCAAATTCTTCTTTGTGAACATGCTTGATGTGGTTAATGATTTTTGCATAGCAAGCAGTTCCACCTCCTTGATTACCATCTCCGAATTGTACAGACCAATCACATCCTTCATCAGCTTGAACAACTAATGCTCTGTTAGTGTTTGAAGGTCCAGACTGGTTCTAGTTGTTGTTCACCGCTACTATCCCTTTTCCACGGTTATCTTGATTGGCATTGGAAGTACCTGTCTGATTTTTGAACGGATTATGGTTGCCTTGTCTGCTTGGCCGAGTGCACTCACGTTTGAAGTGTCCCCTTTCGCCACAACTGAAACAAGTAACCGCATTGTTATCAAACCCGTACTTCGTATCATTCTTGCCTTCCAATGAAGTTCTTCCTGTTCGAGCCATGAAATCCTTTGCCCGTCTAACAGCACTTGCAAACGCCCACTTGATATCCATTAACTCCATTTCATCACGGTCTATCTGCTGATAATCTTCATTGGTCATATTGATGTTTCCAATGTGACCCGCACAATATGAACTGAACATCATGTTGAGAAGTTCCAAATGTTCCTTAGCAACTTCTACACCGACTTTTGAAAGATTGGAAGTATCAACTCTGACAGTGTTGGTGTTTTGGAGTGAAGGATTGTTGATATAATGTGCTTGTTGTTGTTGGGCTTGTGGTTGGGGTATGGCTTGCGACATATAAGCACTTTGATTCCACTATGGTTGGGCTTGATTGAACTGTGGAAACGGAGATGAACTTGTGTTGGATACAAACGCCGTTTGAAGCTTCGGTTGATGAATAGAACTAGATGAAGGACCAAAGCCAGGCAAATACATTTCTGTGTTTTGAGGAGGTGCAATCATTTTAGCTTTCCGCATTTCCT
The DNA here is from genome assembly GCF_002127325.2 of Helianthus annuus. Classification (NCBI taxonomy): domain Eukaryota; kingdom Viridiplantae; phylum Streptophyta; class Magnoliopsida; order Asterales; family Asteraceae; genus Helianthus; species Helianthus annuus. The sequence goes on from NC_035443.2 coordinate 157,525,191, forward strand.
CTTCGTTCTTGTGTTCCAACTTCTGAATGAATTCATAGAGGGTGCCATTGGCTGTATCCATAGCGCCCGTATGCTTTAGAAGTTCAATGAATGGACTCCACTTAGGAGGTAGAGCATCAACAAACCGTGCAATCATTTCCTGATGAGTTGCAGCAACATTATAAGAACACATTTCACTAATCAAATGATAAAAACGAGAAGTCATATCATTGAGAGTTTCATTATCCAAGAATCGAAATGATTCAAACTCTTTCTTCAATAAATCATGGCGTGTCTTTCTAGAAGCTGCATTTCCTTATCCTCTCGCTACCAATGCGTCCCATAAACTTTTTGTGTTCTTATAATAGGAGAATTGATGGTAGATGTCTTTGTGAAGTGCTTGAGTGAGAATAGCATACGCCTTCTTCTCCAGATCATATGCCTTTTGTCGTCTTCAGACGTATTAGTTAAACCAGCTGAAGTTGATGCTGCTACTTTGAGGGCAGGGTTGCATGCATTAATGAAACATGTCCAAAGTTCGCTGCTTTGCCCTTGAACGTATGTGTGGAAACGACCCTTCCATGATGGATAGTCGTTCATGTGATTTAACTTTAGCGGCCGATTTGTTGCTACCCGTCTCACTCTCACTAAGCAATAGACTTTGAATGCTCTGATTTTGATTCGACACCAATGCCCATTGACTTGCACTTATTGACTGTTGTTGTCGAGGTATCGTATTCGCTAAATATTCGGCCATCGAAGTCGGTTTTTGAACTGGTTGTGAGTCCGTACTTGATGTATGAAATGCAAACCCTGGTCACACACTTGAAAACAAACTGTTATCACACTTTTGGAAGTCTCCTGTTTAAAATTGACAAGGTTTTTTTTTTTTTACGAAACTCTGATGTCAATAAACGACGAAACTGAATGAATTGCGACGAAACTGATATTTATATGACGAAATAGAAAGATTTGCGACGAAAATGATATATATATATATGATGAAATAGAAAGATTTGCGACAAAACTGGTATTTATATGACGAAACAGAATGACTTGCGACGAAACTGATATATATATGACGAAACAGAATGATTTGCAACGAAACTGATATATATATGACGAAACATAATGATTTGCGACGAAAATGATATACATATATATATATATATATATATATATATATGTATATATATATGTATATATATGTATATATATGTATATATATATGTATATATATGTATATATATATGTATATATATGTATATATATATATATATATATATATATATATATATATATATATATATATATATGACGAAACAGAAAGATTTGCGACGAAACTGGTTTAGTGGATCTGAATTACGACGAAACAGCTCTGATTGAGTGACGAAACTGAATGAGAAAGTTGCGACGAAACTGAAGTCTTACTCTTGGTCGACGAAACTGGTTACTTAATTGTGACGAAACAGATTGAAAATTTTTCCTTTTAAAGGACGAAACAGATTGGATGGATAAGATCTGGTGGAGTTGGTGAGATATTTTCAACACTAAACCTTATCCTTTCTGACACAATGACACCCTTTTCAAACATACACCATACCCATCATACTTTGCAAACCCAATATGAATTTTTAGTTCACCAACAAAATAAATAGTAAATTCACCAAAGATCAAGAAGGTGAAATATGGGGAACAACTTGAAGTTTACTGAAGAACAAGATGAATATTTGTAGATTCTGGTCACCGAATAGTTTTCCGAAACCCGAAAATGCACAAACTTTTAATGAAAACCCAATCTTTATCTTGTGAACAAGAATATAACAAAGCTTTTTACCAAAACTTTGGGAAACAAGCAAGTTCTAACAGATTTTTAGAAAGTTTTTCAGAGAATATATGAACTTTTAAGAACACTTTTTCAGAAAATCACAAACAATCAAGTTCAAACTTGATAAAAACCGAAACTTGTTTGGTTTTAAACAAGGATTAGAGGCAAAGCTCTGATACCAATTGTAGGTCCCGTTTTCCGGTGGATCGATAACGAAAACCTATCCTTGTTTATCACAAACACGGTAACGGGTGCGGAATCCCCGTGACGGTGCAAACCAAACACAGATAATAAGAATACGGAATAACCAATGAAACACAATATATTGATTAAATGGGATGAGAACCGAGAACAACTGATACACACATAGTTTTTTTTACAGAATAACTTTCTCCAGGTATTCTCTCATCTGATTTCAAAGTGAAACCAGAAAGCTGTTCATATAGTATCCTGGGCCTTAATTACGACGAAACACATAGGGGCTCAACGAAACAAACACTGGACCAGTCATTGGGCCTGAAGAAGCCCAACAGTGGATGAAACACTGAGTTTCGTCATGCCTTTGTCCAGAGCATGTGTTTCATCATGGTTTTGTCCTTATGGGATACATTTGTCCTTATTGGATGAAACACTTTGTGTTTCATCATACATTTGTCCTTATTGGATGAAACATCGTGAGTTTGTCATTTAGTGGGTGAAACACTTGTGTTTCATCGTGACTTTGTCCAATAGTGTGATGAAACACTTTGTGTTTCATCATAACACAGTGTTTCGTCATGAAGTGTTTCCCCATGAAGACTTTTGGCCCAGTGAAGGTTAAGGCCCAAAGTCAAAGTGTTTAGCCCAGATGATGTTTTGGTTCAGCACAATTATTTGGCCCAGTGAACTATATAAACACACACACCTAGACAACTAATAATCTAAATGCAACATGCATTGTTCGTTTCATGTTACAAAACTAGTTAGATAAAGTTGTCCGACCCAAGTGGGATAGGAGGATATCCGACTTGGTCTTCATGCTGTGAAAGGCTTGAACCGAACGTGCCGCGTCCACACAAAAATGTATCAACACGAATCTTCAATCTTCAGTGTTTTGCAGACCAGGTGCTTCTAGCATGAATACCACGATAAAAGCATAAACAAGCAACACGTTGGAACATTAAAGCTTGTTGAGCGTACTCGTCTTCATAGAAGATATCATGCCGAAATAATTCGTTGATGTCAGCTGCAGACATGTTGACAATCCACATCGGATCTAGCATGCGGAAGTTTTCCTAATCTTTAAAGACAATAACTACTTCATGCGTATCCGAATCGTAACACCATAACCGCATATTATCCAAGAAATTGTGTTTCATCGGCATCATCGGAATTTTATCCATGACTTTTTGTGGCTGATAGATTAACTTGTATCGGCCCGTGTTGGTCTCTGGATCTAGCGTATACTTGATCTGCTGATAGACCGGAAACTGCGGCTTATAAAGTTTATCTTCCCACCCGTTTCGACGATTGAACCTCAATCTCTTTTCAAACAACGTTGCTTCACCATAGTTTGAGCGATTGATCAGTTTCAACTTTGTTAATGCAGTAACGTCATAGAATGGCAGAGATGTAATACTCAGTAACGAATTAAAATATTGGATGCCATGTTCGCGCTTGATGGCCATACAGTGAATATCCTGCACCAACATCCAGCTGAGTATCTTTCCATGCGGCTTTTCTTTTATGTACTTCATGTAATCAACTTGCACTTCTGGAGGAGATGGTTTCTCGATCTTCGACAAAAAACTTTTTCTCCATTCTTGAAATGCGTCTTTCGGACAGTTGCAGCAAACCACAAACAAACAAAATCATAATGACAGAAATACCCTTGTATGCAACATGCATTGTTCGTGTTATCATTACATACCAAAAGGAGACAAACAAGTCGGACACAAGTGGATGGGAGGATATCCGACTTGGTCGACGGCAAATACAGACTCGATAAACGACAAAAGACCGTACAAAATACTTCGTAAATACAAGACTAGTTACAGACACAAAAGTGCATCAACAAACTCCCCCTTGTCTGTTACTCGTCTTCGGTCTTTGAATCTTCAATCTTCAGTGTTTTGCAGACCAGGTGCTTCCAGCATGAATACCACGATAAAAGTAGAAACAAGCAACGCGTTGGAACATTAAAGCTTGTTGAGCGTACTCGTCTTCATAGAAGATATCATGCCGAAATAATTTGTTGATGTCAGCTGCAGACATGTTAACAATCCACATCGGATCTAGCATGCGGAAGTTTTCCTGATCTTTATAGACAATAACTGCTTCATGCGTATCCGAATCGTAACACCATAACCGCATATTCTCCAAGAAATTCTGTTCATCGGCATCAGCGGAATTTTATCCATGACTTTTGGTGGCTGATAGATTAACTTGTATCGGCCCGTGTTGGTCTCTGGATCTAGCATATACTTGATCTGCTGATAGACCGGAAACTGCGGCTTTTAAAGTTTATCTTCCCACCCGTTTCGACGATTGAACCTCAATCTCTTTTCAAACAACGTTGCTCCACCATAGTTTGAGCGATTGATTAGTTTCAACTTTGTTAATGCAGTAACATCATAGAATGGCAGAGATGTAATACTCAGTAACGAATTAAAATACTGGATGCCATGTTCGCGCTTGATGGCCATACAGTGAATATCCTGCACGAACATCTAGCTGAGTATCTTTCCATGCGGCTTTTCTTTTATGTACTTCATGTAATCAACTTGCACTTCCGGAGGAGATGGTTTCTCGATCTTTGACAAAAAACTTTTTCTCCATTCTTGAAATGCGTCTTTCGGATCGTCTGAAGGATCACGTTTATTAAATTGCTCGTTGATGTCTTCAAGATTCTTTTTCAGCCATTCTTCATCGAAGGGATCAAACTCCATTCCGTCACCCCAAAAATAAGTTGATTTACTCGATTCGCCTTAAAAAACTATTTCTTCCAGATTCTCGATGTCCTCTGTTTCTGGTTCAATTAGCATTTGATCAGTCACAGCATCATCAACTGTTTTCATTTCTTCCAAAGCTAGTTTCTGTTCATGTGATAAGTCTTCCACCAATTCCCCTTCTTCTAAAAGTTCTCCAGATATAGGATGTACAACCTGTAAGGCAATATCAGAAGAGCTAAGAACATTAGAAGTACCAGCCATGTCGCTTTCAACATAGGAACTTTCGAGTATTCTCATCAATTCTTCTTGTGCACCACTAGAAGTTCCTTGCATAGATTCGATCGCTGGCTGCTGAACAACAACGATTGCAGAAGATGTAGCGGCTGTTGGCTGCTGTGATGTAGTAGAAGGATCAGGATTCCCTTGATCTTCAGGATCATCGTCCCTTTTCTTCATAATTTCTTGTTGCTTACATCGATCCTCCCACAGGGTAGCAACCCGTCCTCGAAGAAACTCATAACCAGCTGTTATCTTCCTAACTCACTCAGCTATCGTTGTATTTCGTGAGTCATACCATTCTATCATGAAGTCACATCTTCCTTTAAGATCCCCAGCCAACTTCTGAAGTATAGAGTTGCTTGTCTCTCTTCGTCTGCAGCTTTCAAACGTACATTCTCAGCTTTAAGTTGCTCAACAGTGGACTTCAACTGATCTATTTCCACCTGTTGACTGATCTGATCATTTTTCGTGATTCTAATGAAATCAGTCTGCTTCTGAATACGATATGCCGCTGCTTCAAGTTGAAAGAATAGAAAGTTATTCTTCTCGTCTTGAGACATTTCCGAGAATATCCTTTGACGCTCACCACTAGGCTGAGAAGTAGTTGCTCTAATTGCAGTAGCCATTGATCTTTGAGGAACAACCTGAGGAGTTATTGTTGGAGTTTCAGCAGCTGAAGACACCACAGGAGTTTCTTGAACTGGCTCTTGTGGAACAGATTGCCGAGCCGAGGTTCTCAAGTATTTTCTAGCTTTCTTCTTCTTCTGATGTTCAGCAGCTTTCTCAGCTTTCCTTTTCTTTAAATGTTCCGCTTCAGAATCAGAAGGAACGTATTCTGGATCATCTTCCTGTCGAATCTTCCTGTATCTGTTGGATCTGAGTTTCTTTTTGATTGTATTTTGTGTTTGAAGTTAAGATGAAAATGGATGAGTTGTGCAGCGGAATTAAAATGAAAACAAACTTTGCATACAATCAAATGAGAGTAATACTTTAATCAAACATCTTTTACACAATGAACCGAATGATTGAATTTAATTTCAACAACGATTACAAAGATAGATGTATGAATGCAAACTCCCCCTCAGCCCGAGCTCAGTAGTTTGTTCGTGCAAAGAAGACGAATGATGTAAAGAGCTAATAGAACAGTACAAAGTACTGAACTATTTATAGGCACTTGCAAACTACTGAGCATCTTTGCTGACGTCACCATGAAAGTGACATCTAACCTCCTTACAAACTCTAACCTCTGATCTATACAGACACTGCTTGTGTTAACTACTACTAATACATTATATTACAAAACAGACTTTAGAACAGCTGCTCCAACCTTCTACTGCTGTGAACCCAGCAGCACTTGTCCGGATCAGCAGTGCTTCACTAAAGGCAGTAGATTGAATCAGCAGGACTTTAGTCTTCCATCAGATCTTTAGTTGAGCAGCAGTTATGAGTCAGCAGTTTGGTAAGATCAGCAGATAGGAGGTCATCAGTAGTTGTAATCACTTTCTAGGGGAGAGATTTGTATATCAGCATCTGCTTATTCAGAATCCACTGTTCTGATCCAGTTTTGGCTTTAATTATCTGTTCCTCTGACAAGGTTCAATCCCAACAATCTTCCCCTGGAACAGATAATGCCAAAACCCTTCATTATTTGTGGATATTTTATTGCCTCATTAACAGCCCCCTTATCTGACCTTTAAATTGTAATTCAAAGTCAAGGGCATCTGTATCTTCATCATCCCTGCTAAGTGGAAGATCAAGGAGATCCTGCAAATCTTCAAGACTCAGGCCAAGAGCTTGTTCCCTTGATATTTTCTCCACTTCTCCACCAGACCTGAGCAAAGTCAATACGCAGGTCTGTTTGTCAGTTGCCCACTTTTGTATTTTTGAGCCTGGTGGGTTTCTTGGGAGATGTTTATTTGCAGAAGTATTTGGTGAGGCTGGCCTGTTCATCACTGGCTGAGCAGTGGTAGCAGGGTTTTCCTGTTCAAGTTCTTCTTTTAACGTTCTTAACAAGCCTTCTTTTAAAACAGCATTTCCAGCAAGAATTTCTTGAACAGTTTCAGCTCCTAACTGGCTTTATGTCCTTCTTTTGTAGATGGCATTACCAGCTGGAGCAGTGGCTCTCCTGATTTGCAGCTTTGATGGTCCTTTTGAAACCGCTGCTTCAGAGTAGTCAGGTTTTTGAGGAATTTTTGGATCTTTCTTTCTTAATTCCTCCAACCTTTTGTAGGTTGACCTGACTAAATCTCCTTTCCATCTAGCAACTTGTCTTTTGGTGCCAAATTCAGCAACAACCAGTTCTTCTTTCATTCTCTTTAGTTCGAACTGCTTTTCAGGTACATTCCTTTTGAACTTTGCCCAATCAGGAGGAGTGTGAGTGACTTTCCTTTTTATCATATCTTGAATTCTGGTTGCTTCAGCTTCAAGCTCTGGAACAGTCCACTCTTTGTACATGTGTCTCTCTCATTTGTATTTCTTGTAAAACATAATGCTTTCAATGTAGTCTTTCTTCAAAGTTTCAGCTGCTCTTTCTGAAATTTGTTGACTGACATTCTTTGCAAAACGTTCTAGGGAACTGTTATGGGTGAAATTCTGAGCCCATATCCTGGAAAATATCTTGATATATATCTTGTTTCTGTAGTATCTGTTTACATATCCTGGAAAATATCTTGAAATTCTGAGCCCATATCCTGGAAGCTGCTTGATTCTAGCTTCGTGGAGTGCAACAGTACCTCAGGCATCATTATACAGGTGGAGCAGATGCTGAAGACCCTGCACATTAAATTCAGGTATGGGTTAGAATATATTAATCAGTATATCCTGTCAGGATATATATGCAGGATATGTAGCAGGATATTACCTTGTTGAGGAAGGATGTCATTGGCTCTAAGGAGTCAGAAAAGCTGAGTTCATCGTAGGAGAACCCCTCGGAGCCAGGGGCACTGATTTCAGAGCCCTTCCTCTTCTTTGCTGTGGAAGCACGGGTCCAAGGGTTAGCCTTGGGGGCCGGCAGTGGCTTGGAACTGGTAGCAGCAGGTGTCTCTTTCTTGACCATGACAGGAGTAGGATAACTGTCAAGCTCATCAAGGTCAAGGAGGATCGGAACTTTGCTGGAGTCTGCACACGGGGAGAAAAAATTCTTTCCTAAATATTTCAAAATAAGAACATGTATGTAGGATATTGAACAGGATCCTTACCAGACATGTTTACACTGGAAAGAGGACTTGGAGACGGTGGAGACGGGTTGAAACTTCTTTCAGCTTCAGGAAGGAGTCTGATAGCGTCAATCCTTTTTTGTGAATCTGCAAAGGGAGGTGCTAGCTTCCTAAAATCAGCTGTGTACAAGAAAACGACAAAGTCAGTCCAAAATATACGGCAGGATATAAGACAGGATTTTCCTAAAAACCTAGGTCCTACCCTTCTTCAACCATTTCACCGGGTAATCCGCTCCACCAGGGATTGAATCTCTTTTTACAAAAAAGAATTTGGATTTCCATTCCTCTTCATTCCTGGTGGCTCGGAGGATTAATGGGTCACTGGAAGTAGAGTAAAACAAGAATCGACAGGAGCCGTGGCACCTAAGTCGGTATGCTAAAGGAAGGTCATGAACAGAAAGATCAGGGATATGGTTGTTCTTGATTTGATCAAGAACAGACAAGACTCGCCAAAGCATTGGCATTGTCTGACGGAAGCAGATTTTGGTGACGTTAAAGAACTCGGTGATGAAGTCCGAGAAAGGAAATTGCAACCCTAAGGTAAAAGGAAAGGCATTGAAGCACAACCACTCATCGGAAACCATATCTGATCGGATTTCCCGATCAAACGGCTGGAACACCGTCCCTTTTGGGAAGATGCCGGAGGTTTTAAGGGCTGACAAGTGTGCACTATCAAAGGTGCATATTTCTTTCTCCGGATCCTGGAGAATATTTTGGTGGATAAACGTGGGAGCAGAATCGCCGGAGCTGGATCTTGTCTGCCTTGCCATATTGTTACCGGAATATTGGGAAGAATGAAAGATGAAGTTGAGAGAGAAATGTTTACCTTTTTCTCTTCGGTAAAGGTTAAATGATGATAAGGATGAGAAGTTATAGGGGTGAAATGAGTAGTTATAGGCTGCGCGGTTACAACTAGTCACATCAAGGTCTTATCACTTAATTACCTCGTTGTTCGTGAAAAAATGTAACCGTTAGTATCAGGATACTTAACGGTAACATTTTTGGGGACAATTGTTATGGGTGAAATTCTGAGCCCATATCCTGGAAAATATCTTGATATATATCTTGTTTATGTAGTATCTGTTTACATCCGGGATGCTAGTTCAGGATATTGGTAACATCCTAAATGGTATCCTCGGGATTACTAATGGATTATGTGCAGGTACGTGGGTTAGAAGCTAGCAACGTTAACAAGACTTATTCCACGGAAGACTCGGTCCAAGTCGTTCAAATGAAGACGTTGAAGCCGTATTACTCGGTCCATAACGTTCATAATGGAATATTCGGAGTAGCCCATATTTGTAGGGATTATTGTTTGTAATTCATTACTATAAATAGGTGGGTATATCAGATCAACTAGGACATCACAATCACACTCGCTACTCTCTAACACTCGCTCTCTAGCAATTTTCACTTTCATACAAATTCATTGTAACACTTAGCGATCTGATCTATATCCTACACTGTATCCTGAAGTTTAAAGCAATAAGAAGAACAAGGCAGCTGCGATTGTCAGCTCCTGAGGTTTTGTGCCGGCGATCTAGATTGATCAAGGGCTTTCCTCGTACATCTCGTGTCAACCCCTTTACTTTTTGCTCATTGTTTGATGGTAGATACAGCTCAATATCCTGGGCCGTATCCTGAACACTGTTTTTCCAAACAACATAACCAGCATATTTTTAACACACTTTCTAGCACATTACCTCACTTAACTAATTTGATCACTTAATTGCTTCGGTAATTTTTGACCAAAACAGGAACTGACTTGTGTGAGCAGATATTGGTAGTATCTTGATACTTCTTTGTTAGATTTCCCTTGTGTGTTTCTTTTTGAGATATTCTCTGCTTGCTTGGCCTTTATCTTCAAATATTCTTCAATGTTTTTGGGCCAGGGATATCCTTTGATTGAAGGCAAACTCCTTTTGGCAGGGTCATCCTCAGTACAAAAGGATTTTATTTCTTCTCTAACTGCTTCCAGTTCAAGAGGAAATTGAACACCTGCAGGAGGTAAAAGCTTGTGCATTGGAATAGAAGAGAGTGGAACTGGTTTTGGTATATTGACAAGAGCTAAAGGTTTTGAAGATGTTAGGGATGGTGAAGTGACATCATCTTTAGGAATTAGCCTTCTCCTCTTTATTTGAGGAGGGACTGATGATGTTTTGGATGGAAAGGTGGTTGTAGTGGCAGTGGTTTGTGATAGACTAACAGTTGTTGAAACAACTGGTGTTCCAACTACTGTTGTCTTTACAGCAGAAGTTATAACAACTGTTGTCTTCTGCCTTTTGATAGGAGGTGATTGTGATTTTGGTGGTGACGGAGGTAAAGCATTGGATGTAGTGTGTGTTGAAGTGGGAACAGATGTTGAAACTACTGAAGTACCAACAGCAGCTGATACACCAGGAGTTACAACAGCTGTTTTAGGTGGTGGTTTTTGAGTAGACTTTGAACGCCTGACCGGAATGGATTTGGGTAGCCTTACTTTTCTAGTAGGCTTCTTCTTTTCATCAATGAGATTTTCATCATCTCTTGATCCTGAAGTACCCTGATCCGGATAATCCACCATGGCTTTCTTTTTGGCCTCTCTATCCCTTTTTACACATGCAAGTGCTTCCGCAAGTGCATTTGTGGTCACATCAATTTTCTTACTCCCATCTGGCAAAGGAATCTGTTTGGTCATATTGGAATTTTCTGGTGCGAGGTAGAGACCATCTGTTATTCCTTTCCTTCTCCATTCCTGAATTTTCTCCCCCTTTTTGGCATTATCTTCGGGGAGTTGATCAATGAAGAACACTGGTGGAGGAGCAGTGCCAGTGGAGTGCAAGATCTGAGTTTTGAGAGCCTTTAGATCAGCTTGAGTGTCTTTGTACCTAGACTCCATAGCATTTCTCAATTGTTGAACATGTTTTTCATGTTGCTGATCTGCTATTTGTGCTTGATGATGGAGAAAAGGTTGAAATAGATTCCAGAGCTCATTTGTAGCAGGTGCCTGTTGGAGAGCAGGTGCTTGAGGTGGAACAGCAGTGGATTGTACCTTTTGTACTTGTAACAACTGTTGTAGCATATCTTTGAGTTCTACAACAGAGTTATCAAGTTTTTCAACACGAGCCGTCAATTTCTGGTACTTTAAACCATCACCCAATTTAATGGGATCATCTGATTTCCCACTAACAGTGGTTTTATCAGTGGTAGAAGTAGGGAGTTTACTCCAAACCTTAACCACTGATGCCCCTTTTTCTTGGTACTGGGGTCTTCTTCCTTCAACACTTGACAACCTTTTGATGTTGCCAGTAGGATAAATAAATCCACTGGTGGTTGGCAGAGGTGCTATAAAAGGAATTGCCTCCAAGGAAGTCTTATTGATGTAACCACTGTCCAACTGTAAACCTGTAGGTTCAACAGTTGTAGTGGCTGCTTCACTTGGATTACCACAAAGAGTTACTTGTAACTCAATGGGTGTAACCTCCTCAGGTTGTGTTGGTGGGTTAGCAATGAATGATACAGCAGACTCAGTCATTTGTTGAGGCATATTCTCATTGATAGGTGATTGAGAAGGACTGTGTAATGCCTAGTTCAAATCAATTGCATCCAACAGTAGTTGTGTTTTTGGTGGAATTGAGGATGTGATGGTGGGTGTAGGAAGCGGATTTGCTCCGGGCATTGAGCTGTGGATGATGGAAACGAGTGTATCCAGAGCATCATAATGTGGTGGCCTTTTGTGTACAACCTGTTCTTTTTGTGAAGAAGCAGGAGGAGGTATGGTTATGGGTTGAGATATTTGTACCAACTGCTGTGAGGAAGTAGCAGCAGTGGTTTCTTGTGACATTTGTGTTGTCACATGCATTAACTCTGGTATCTCATCCTCCAGAGTTGCCTTTTTGATTGGGTTGGGGGGTTTTTGATTTTTCTATTTGAATGGCCTCTTGGGTTTGGTAGGTATGGGTTTCAAAACAGTTGTTCTGCTGCTTTGATCACCTAGAGCAGTAGGCTCAGCAGCAGATACCTCAGGAGCAGTGGTAACTGCTAAATTCTGCTCAGGTACCCCTGCTTGTGTTTTGCAAGGTGCTAACATTCGTGAAAAAGTTTCAGATGTTAGGCAGTTTATTGCAGTTATTTCACCTTGGTTTATTAAAGCTAAATCATCCTTACTGAATTTCTTTTCAAAATAGTAGCTTAAAAACCTTGGGAATAGTAAGAATGATTTGCTTTCAACATTATTAACCAAATCTTTAAAGATTTCCCGAGAATAATTATAATTTTCTTCTTGAAGAATTGCATATCCCAGATTTTGAATCTTTATAGGGATCTCATTAAAAGAAGTGGTTTTGTTTGAAACACATAGGAGGAGGGTATGAAATAGAAATCTTGGTGCACGAGGAAAATAACCTTTTTCTAAGGTTAGTTTCTTCATCATTGTGGCTTCATACCCTCTTTCAATGAAGTCAATGTGCAACTCGTTTTTAGTGAAGGAAGTTTTACCTGCCTGGTCATCGAGTTGAAAGACTTCGGAGACGGATTGTGGTGTAATGTGGACAGCTTTACCTTTTATGGAAGATTGGATTGCAGTTGCAATGTCTCCTTGTTTTTCAAGGGTTACATTCTTCCAAAATTCCCTTTGGGTCGCCAAGTAGATGGGTGCGTCGGCGGTGAGCAAAGTTTTGTACTTTGATTTTGCCATGATGGTGATAATGGAATCGAAAACATCTGTGGTTCCTGGTTTTGTGAGAAGACCCAGGAGATTGTGAGATTTTTTGAATGGAATTTCAGTGGTAGTTGCCTTTTGAGAGGCTGTTTTCGATGATTTTGATGAGGGTTTTGTAGAGAGCTTCGATTTTGTCATTTTTGAAATGAAACGATCGAAGAAATTTGTGAGAAATGAGAAGAAAAACTGCTTTGAGAAGAGAATTTTTAAGAATTCAATTCGACAGTAAAACCATGTTTTGATGGTGAGTGGGGATGTTATAGGAAAGAGAATGAATGCTGACGTGGCAGCCGTTACAAAAGGTCTGACTGTTATGTACTTCCCACGTGACAACCACTAGTGAAAATGAAGGACAGTACTTTTGGTGAAAGCAACTGATGAAAGCAGTGGAAAGGGGGCAGTGGATGATTTTCACTATCAGTGGATAGCATATCAGTGGATAAGACACTGCTTTTGAACAACAGTGGTTATCAAGGAATGAGAGAACAGAGGTTGCCTTTCAGCAGTGGGCAGACTTTTTGAAGTAGAGCAGACTTTTGAACAATCAGTGGTTATGGCAGACTTTTAAGGATTTTAATGAAATTTTCATTTTCAAGCTATTTTTAAGGATGGATTTTTGATTTTCTGAAAACATATTTGTTTCTTTTATTCATAGAAACACAAGATGTTGCTTGTTATTCCATGTTTAGCATCCCAATCCTAGAGACCAAGCCTTCAAAAGTGGCTGTATCAAGTGCTTTTGTGAGCACATCTGCCAGTTGGTCTTTAGTTGGGACATGATGCAGAGAAATCAAACCTTTTTCACAGCAATCCCTCACAAAGTGATGTCTGATGTCGATGTGCTTTGTGGTAGAATGGGAAACTGGATTTTTGATGATATTTTCTGCTGCCTGGCTGTCCAACATGAGTGGTATCTTTAAGGCAGTGATACCAAAATCCGGTAACTGATTTTGAGGCCACAGGAGTTGGGCTGTACAGCTTGCAGCAGCAATGTATTCAGCCTCAGCAGTGGATGTTGAAACTGCTGCTTGCTTTTTGCTTTGCCAAGATACTAAGCAATCACCTAGAAACTGGCACCCTCCTGAAGTGGACTTCCTTGTGGTGTGACATCCAGCAAAGTCACTGTCTGAAAAACCTGAAAGCTTGATATTCCCATTAGCTGGATACCAGATACCAAGTGTGGGAGCACCTTTTATGTATCTGAGAATCCTTTTTACAGCAATGAGATTTGATTTTCTAGGAGCTGATTGACTTCTTGTACAGACACATGTTGCAAACATGATGTCTGGTCTGGATGCAGTTAGGTACAATAAGGACCCAATCATGCTTCTATAGAGTGTTTGGTCAATCAGCTCATCCTTTTCATTAGACATGACCAGCTTATTTGTGGCCATGGGTGTGCTGCATGGTTTACAAAAGTTCTTTAGCATATTTGCTTTGATGAATGAAAGTTCCATTTTGCAACTGCTGTACTTGGAGACCAAGAAAGCATTGCAGCTCACCCATTGCACTCATTTCAAACTCAGCTGTCATGAGTTCTCTAAACTCTTCACACATTTTGGTACATGTGCTTCCAAAAATAATGTCATCCACATAAATTTGGACCATCATTAAATCTTTCCCTCTCCATTTACGAAACAGTGTTTTATCAATGGTACCTCTTTTGAAACCATTTGAGAGTAGAAAGTTGGAAAGAGTTTCATACCAGGCTCTAGGTGCTTGTTTCAGGCCATACAAGGCTTTGTTTAGCCTGTAGACATGATCAGGATAAAATGGATCCTCAAAGCCTGGAGGTTGACATACATATACCTCTTCTTGCAATGTACCATAGAGGAAAGCACTTTTGATATCCATCTGAAACACCTTCATGTTGTGGTTGACAGCAAAGGCCAGGTGTCACACCCCGACCACGTAAAACAACAAAACGTGGCGGAAACGTCGGGGAGTGTTGTAACAGAATCATTGTTTCACAACCATGAAATAAAGAATTTTGTTTTATTGAATAAATGAATTCATTGTTTTATTACAATCAAATAAGTACAACTATTATCTTCCAAGTTTTAAAGTCGCTAAGGCACGAGTCCATCCTATGTGTAGCATATATCATCAATCATCACAGAGCAGTACCTGAAACATGTGTAAAAATAGGTACGTCAGCATAAAAATGCCGGCGAGTACATAGGTTTTATAAATTTAGGATTCATGACTTATATGTTTAAAGAAAAAGGTTTTAATAAAAGTAGTCATGATCCTTGTAAAAGGCTTTCTTTTAAAAATCATTTATAAGAAATCAGATGATATAAAGTAATAATACATAGAAAAATAAATAAATAAGTAGAATAAGTTTGTATAAAAATATATTGTTTGAAAAACAATATTTTGATAAAAAAAAGTTTATAGTATATAAAAATATACTTTGATTTAAGAAGGTCGAATAAATAATATATTAGAACGTATTTCAGTTCCAAAACCGTTAACTCAAGTGTACTAAATAACGACACGGCATGTAATGCGATGAAAACACTTGTATATAAGATGTACCATCGGCGTATCTACCATGTTTGCATCACATTACACCCGTCCCATTATTTAAACACTAACCAACACCTAGTCATTAAGTAAATAGTACATTAACCACACTTTAGTTGGTAAAAGAAATAAGTTTTCAGTGGTATATCAAAGTATACTTTGGATTTATAAATAACATATTAAACTATGTTTTGGTTCGAAAATAACATATTAAAACTATGCTTTGGATTTGTGAGAATAACATATCAAGATATGCTTTGGGTTGTAAAAATAACATATTAAACTATGTTTTGGTTATTAACAAAAATATATGTTGGTTTTGTATAATACCACACATGAGAGTATATCAAAATATACAATAAAAGTGTGATTTATGGATTCAATCAGACCTGGTGCATCAAACTACACCTTTGAGACTATAGGAATACCACGGAGGCAATCCCTATTTGGATGGAGAAACAAATTGGTTTCAGACATTCCATGACAACAGGAATGGGGTGTCAAATCCTATAGCGCTATATCATACTACCAACCGGTCTGGTGAACAAAATGAGTACTATTCCAACAATTTATTTTATTATCTTTGAAAATCAGTGTTTATGTCAAAAATAATCATTTAGTTTGTCAAAAGATAAATACTAACATGTATAATCAATTATACTTTGAAATCATGAAAATAACAGATAGGTACACATGCTTCACCCCAAAACAGTTGAAAACAGTAAAAGAGGGGACTATGTACTCACTTGAGATTGCTTAGAAGTCGTAGGATAACCACCAAGCAATGCTAGAAGATCACGGAATCAAACGGCACCTATAAAGGCATCTATATTAATAACCGGACCTATCGGAGGATCGGGTAGTACGAGGGTTCGTAAACCAAATAAGTGTGGGAACTTATGTAATATGGTTTGACAAAGCCTTCATACTAAAACGAAACCTAACCTAAGTGCTTTTGACCCGTTACGACCCGCTTAGGTAGCTTATGCTACTTTAACGTGTCGTCTGCGTAAAACGCGTTTGGAATGCTTAACTAGTCCTATGACAAGCAAGATATGCCTTAACATGTTTAATATTGTTGCCAAATCAGTTTAGATACCAAAAATTATGTTACATAAGCTTAAAATGGATTTTAGTGTAAAAAGGGTATTTTGGTAATTTACCTAAGGCACATACATTACCTATCATACAACTATTTAAACGGCGTGACCATAAGGTATAATCCTTGAAAGGTTATTCCCTATACACTATGGTCACCTAATGTGTTTGGTTGGATCCTAATGATCGACCAAATGGGTTGGGTTCGTAAGCATAAGCGATTGTTTAGATCGCTTACCTTTACGACCCTAGACAAGCACAAAACTAAAAGCGACGAGCTAAACATGCTAGAACATGTTTAGTAAGGTTAGAAAACAGGTTTGGTATTAAAACAAACGGTTTTAATACCCTAAAGTAGTTTGGTTACAAAATGCGCAAGAAAACGCATTTTGACCAAAACTACGACTCGTCACTAAGCCTAGATAACGTGGTAATCAGTGGGTATAGTCGCTAGAGACTATAACCAACGTGATTACGCTCACGTTATGAAGTTCAAACGAACTTCGCATTGACCATAAACTGGTCAATGCAGAAAGTCAAACAAAGTTTGACTTTCGGACTCGAAAAGCAATAAAAGAACGAAAGAATACTTACAACGGGTCCCCGCAAGATTGAATTCCGAGTACTCTCAGGTATGAAGTGTCAAAGCACCCCAACTTAGAGAGCAACCTCAGAATTCAAGTGTGAGGAAAATGGGCAAAACATGGAGGGGTATTTATAGGATTTGTAGAGCCGTTAAGATCGTTCCTCGCAAAGCGTGCTTCAATCTTGGCCATCCACCTATAGCCCATTGATTTATAAAACCATGGGAGTCCCAAAACAGCCCCTAGTTTGCTTAGAAACCATTTGCAAGTGGTTTGGAGGTGCAAAACAGCTGCAACCAGCTGTTAAAACCATTTTTGCAGATCTGGGACCTCACGCGGCCCGCCTAAGGTTTGGGAGAATCCTTACGCGCCCCGCCTGAGGAAACTTTGACAGATTTGTCACTTTTGGTCCCTGCAGCTTAGAAACATGCGTTTCGGCCCATTTTTGACACGTTTAAGCCCCGTTAACCTCATTTCAAGGCTTTAAAATGAAGTTAAAGCATAGGGAACTCAAAACATGCTCAAAAATATTTCGGATGTCGGTTCGTTTGGTCGTACGATCGCGATGTTCGCTTAATTACGACGGAATGCGCATAAGCGCGAAAAACGATCCAAATTGCGCGACGAATGGATTTTTCTCATGCCAAACATTAAAACATTATATTTTAATGCTTACATAAATTTTTGGATGTCCGGAAGTATTCAGAACGTAAGTTATGCGCGAAAATGCAAACTTATGCACTTTTTGACACTTTTAGTCCCTGAATGAGCATAAAGTTTGTTTTAGCACACCAAACCCCTCAAAGCCTATTTCTAAGCTATGTAAAGGATATTTAAGGTATGTTTAACTTATGATCAAGTTCCGGAAAATTGACATACTTTCACAGTTTGTCGAATTTGGTCCCTGTAAGCGAATAAACTTGATTTCAACACACCAAACCATTCAAAACTTATTTCTAAGTTATGTGAAGGTTATTCAAGGTATGTTAAGCCTATTTCACTATTCCAGAGTGTTTGTTGTGTTAAACTGGTTATATTTACGCATTAGTGCGCGTTTAACCTTCTAGAAAGCGATTTTGAGCTTGAAATCGGACAAGAATTGATATGTGCAAACAATACATATATTTTTACAAATCCCAAGTATGAAATACAATATTTCATTGGTTTGGCATTTGTTTGATGGTTGAAGTGACACAGGTGTCACAGTCTCCCCTACTTTAGGAAATTTCGTCCCGAAATTTAATTCTAGAGGAAACTTGTGAAGACAGCTGTGATGGTTTCGCTTTCAAATAATTCCATTGAACCCTTAAATAAAACTCTGGGTCATGTTAGGATTTTTTTTTGCGAAATTGTCAACCCTCAAAGTGAAGTCCTTGAAGTAACAAAACATGGAGTTTCGAACTATGGACAGAAGAACGTTTCTCATGAAGACTTATCATAGGAAGCTTGTGTGTGCTTGAAATCAGAATTGGGGAGTGTAAGATAAAATGACATCGGTCAAGGTCCAAGACTTTTCCCGTATCATTTCTCTTGTCACTAGAGGTCTTAACACATGGTAAAACTTCCTGTGGTTTCTGTGCACTGAATTCCATAATTATGTAGGCCTCCATAATTACGTAATTCCTTGCACAGTCCGCACAGTTCATTTCATAATGCGTAGGGGAAAAATCGATTGAATAAACAGGAAGCGATTTGACTAGACCACCAAAGGATCTTTTTAACTAGATCAACGAACGATCTTTTTAACTAGATCAACACATGATCTTCTTAACTAGACTGTCGTACGATCTCCTTAAATAGACCACTTAAGGGATCTTTTCAATTATATCATCACATGATATTCCTAACCAGATTTTCAAATCAATCTGTTTAACTAGACCATTCAAGGGGTCCAAATATAGAATAGTACTTTAAAACCCAAGGGACTTTATTACAACGTAGAAGTCCATTAAGGATTCAAGATAGTACTTTTTGGATATCCTACTATGAATCCTTCATATGAGATATGGAAGATTCTACGAGGATTTGGATGGATCACACAAAACATATAAGAGAACATATATGCACATTATCACATAATTAGTCAACTTGATCTTTAAATTTGTTATTTTTGGACACGGATATTTAAAGCACACTAGGAATCAAATCCGTGGATTTCATTTGGAACCTTAATCATTTTCAAGAATTTATCTATGGAGATAGAAGGATCTTTAATAGGAGTTTGGCTTTGTCTCTTAAAAGAAACAAGTGATCATAGAAATGACAAAACCATACGAGTAGTTTGTCTTGGTGTTGTCATCATAAGGTTGAATCAATCATTTATACAATCATATCAGTTTTGCAAAAATAAAAACATCGAATCTTTATTTATGTACAACCGAATTGTCTTGAAATGTCAAAAGATAACAACAAGAGGAAAATAACAAAACACTAATTGTTCACTACTGCATCATTGTCTACGTTTGCCTCATTGATGTTAAACGCCCGTCCACGCGCTGGAGGTATGTTAACAAGTCTTGGGCAATTGTTTCTGTAGTGAGTAAGGTCACCGCAGTTATAACATGACCCAGGTGGGAACCGTGCTTAAACAGCAGCAGGGTTTGCAGCAGCTTGATTTGCATAACGACAGACATTGATCAAATGTCCCAACCGCCCACAGTGGGTACATTTGTGACACTGCTCTTGCTCTAGATGATGACGGTTGCACTTGTTGCACAAAGGTGCGGTACCAACATAGTTTTGCCTTTTGCGAGGTTGTGCTGGCTGGTTTGGTGCAACCTGTTTCTCTTGAGCAGTGATGGCGCAGTTTTGAGAAGCCTTACGCTTCTTCTTCTTGGATCCTTCAACCTGTCTTTCCTTTGGCTCAGCTGGAGCAGTCTTGTCAGATGGTCTTGGGTCGCCTTTTCGAAAAAGCTTTTTCTTCCTGATGTGGGATTCAGTTAAGGTGGCAGACAGTTCGATGGCTTGTCTGACAGTAGTAGGGTTGCTGCCAGTAACAATATCCTGAACTAGGTCAGGAAGACCATCAATATATTTCTCAATCGCCTTATCCACAGGTGTAACCATAGCAGGACATAGCAGGCTCAATTCCTCAAAGCGGTCAGTATAGGCGCGATGCTCACCGCTGTCTTGCTTTAAGTCATCAAATTCCCTCTCCAAAGCCCTCAATTCATGACGAGGACAAAACTCCCTCATCATAAGAGCTCTAAACTCAGCCCAAGTTTGTGCTAATGCGACCTCAGCACCACGGTCCCTCATAATTCCATTCCACCACGTGAGAGCCCTCTTCTGAAACACACTGGATGCAAATTCGACTTTCCGATTGTCTGGACATTGAACATGACGAAATGTACTTTCGATGCTTTCAAACCACTGTAGGAGCCCAGTTGCTCCTTCAGAACCGCTAAACTTGAGGGGGTTAGCTGAGTTGAAACTTTTGAAATTGCAGGGAGCATTCTGGTTGTTATTGGCTTGGTTTATTTGAGCCATAATGTTTGGGAGTGCGGCAACCAAGTGCTGTGCCATTTCGGCATTTGAGAGCAGATTTTCGCGTCGAGGAGGCATTCTAAAAGGGGAAATAGGAAGGAAAACAAGTGAAAGGATTAGACAAAAAGAATGAGATGAGACAAAATTGATGAAAGCAAAGATGGTGGTCATTTGTTTGTTACTACAAAGCAACAAACGACACACAGAGATTAATCAAAGTAAATAGGTCAAAAATAATGTATCGCGAAGACATGCTCGCCTATAAGTGGACACTCACCCCAAGAGTTCCCAGGTAAGAGTGACTGGTCCGATACTGCGGATTTGTACGAACACTCTAGCCTTAGACAGAAAACTCAGGGTACAGGCACCCACCCTTCCAGTTTGCACGTGTTCACATTATTTAGACCAAACTTTGATGGGATTTTGAAAACTTAAAGGGTACAAAACCATATAATAAATCATCCTAAAACAGATGATTAGTTTTCAAAGCGGGATAGAAATTTGTGTTCTTATTGTGGTTGTCACCTAAGAATAAGTGACGGTATTGTTTTAAAACTAAACACAAGATAACTTGTGCTAGGGTCCTAGGAAGGTTATAGTCTAGGTCAAAGCATTACTAATAACCTAATTCTCTATAACCATTAGCTCTGATACCAACTTTTCTGTCACACCCCGACCACGTAAAACAACAAAACGTGGCGGAAACGTCGGGGAGTGTTGTAACAGAATCATTGTTTCACAACCATGAAATAAAGAATTTTGTTTTATTGAATAAATGAATTCATTGTTTTATTACAATCAAATAAGTACAACTATTATCTTCCAAGTTTTAAAGTCGCTAAGGCACGAGTCCATCCTATGTGTAGCATATATCATCAATCATCACAGAGCAGTACCTGAAACATGTGTAAAAATAGGTACGTCAGCATAAAAATGCCGGCGAGTACATAGGTTTTATAAATTTAGGATTCATGACTTATATGTTTAAAGAAAAAGGTTTTAATAAAAGTAGTCATGATCCTTGTAAAAGGCTTTCTTTTAAAAATCATTTATAAGAAATCAGATGATATAAAGTAATAATACATAGAAAAATAAATAAATAAGTAGAATAAGTTTGTATAAAAATATATTGTTTGAAAAACAATATTTTGATAAAAAAAAGTTTATAGTATATAAAAATATACTTTGATTTAAGAAGGTCGAATAAATAATATATTAGAACGTATTTCAGTTCCAAAACCGTTAACTCAAGTGTACTAAATAACGACACGGCATGTAATGCGATGAAAACACTTGTATATAAGATGTACCATCGGCGTATCTACCATGTTTGCATCACATTACACCCGTCCCATTATTTAAACACTAACCAACACCTAGTCATTAAGTAAATAGTACATTAACCACACTTTAGTTGGTAAAAGAAATAAGTTTTCAGTGGTATATCAAAGTATACTTTGGATTTATAAATAACATATTAAACTATGTTTTGGTTCGAAAATAACATATTAAAACTATGCTTTGGATTTGTGAGAATAACATATCAAGATATGCTTTGGGTTGTAAAAATAACATATTAAACTATGTTTTGGTTATTAACAAAAATATATGTTGGTTTTGTACAATACCACACATGAGAGTATATCAAAATATACAATAAAAGTGTGATTTATGGATTCAATCAGACCTGGTGCATCAAACTACACCTTTGAGACTATAGGAATACCACGGAGGCAATCCCTATTTGGATGGAGAAACAAATTGGTTTCAGACATTCCATGACAACAGGAATGGGGTGTCAAATCCTATAGCGCTATATCATACTACCAACCGGTCTGGTGAACAAAATGAGTACTATTCCAACAATTTATTTTATTATCTTTGAAAATCAGTGTTTATGTCAAAAATAATCATTTAGTTTGTCAAAAGATAAATACTAACATGTATAATCAATTATACTTTGAAATCATGAAAATAACAGATAGGTACACATGCTTCACCCCAAAACAGTTGAAAACAGTAAAAGAGGGGACTATGTACTCACTTGAGATTGCTTAGAAGTCGTAGGATAACCACCAAGCAATGCTAGAAGATCACGGAATCAAACGGCACCTATAAAGGCATCTATATTAATAACCGGACCTATCGGAGGATCGGGTAGTACGAGGGTTCGTAAACCAAATAAGTGTGGGAACTTATGTAATATGGTTTGACAAAGCCTTCATACTAAAACGAAACCTAACCTAAGTGCTTTTGACCCGTTACGACCCGCTTAGGTAGCTTATGCTACTTTAACGTGTCGTCTGCGTAAAACGCGTTTGGAATGCTTAACTAGTCCTATGACAAGCAAGATATGCCTTAACATGTTTAATATTGTTGCCAAATCAGTTTAGATACCAAAAATTATGTTACATAAGCTTAAAATGGATTTTAGTGTAAAAAGGGTATTTTGGTAATTTACCTAAGGCACATACATTACCTATCATACAACTATTTAAACGGCGTGACCATAAGGTATAATCCTTGAAAGGTTATTCCCTATACACTATGGTCACCTAATGTGTTTGGTTGGATCCTAATGATCGACCAAATGGGTTGGGTTCGTAAGCATAAGCGATTGTTTAGATCGCTTACCTTTACGACCCTAGACAAGCACAAAACTAAAAGCGACGAGCTAAACATGCTAGAACATGTTTAGTAAGGTTAGAAAACAGGTTTGGTATTAAAACAAACGGTTTTAATACCCTAAAGTAGTTTGGTTACAAAATGCGCAAGAAAACGCATTTTGACCAAAACTACGACTCGTCACTAAGCCTAGATAACGTGGTAATCAGTGGGTATAGTCGCTAGAGACTATAACCAACGTGATTACGCTCACGTTATGAAGTTCAAACGAACTTCGCATTGACCATAAACTGGTCAATGCAGAAAGTCAAACAAAGTTTGACTTTCGGACTCGAAAAGCAATAAAAGAACGAAAGAATACTTACAACGGGTCCCCGCAAGATTGAATTCCGAGTACTCTCAGGTATGAAGTGTCAAAGCACCCCAACTTAGAGAGCAACCTCAGAATTCAAGTGTGAGGAAAATGGGCAAAACATGGAGGGGTATTTATAGGATTTGTAGAGCCGTTAAGATCGTTCCTCGCAAAGCGTGCTTCAATCTTGGCCATCCACCTATAGCCCATTGATTTATAAAACCATGGGAGTCCCAAAACAGCCCCTAGTTTGCTTAGAAACCATTTGCAAGTGGTTTGGAGGTGCAAAACAGTTGCAACCAGCTGTTAAAACCATTTTTGCAGATCTGGGGACCTCACGCGGCCCGCCTAAGGTTTGGGAGAATCCTTACGCGCCCCGCCTGAGGAAACTTTGACAGATTTGTCACTTTTGGTCCCTGCAGCTTAGAAACATGCGTTTCGGCCCATTTTTGACACGTTTAAGCCCCGTTAACCTCATTTCAAGGCTTTAAAATGAAGTTAAAGCACAGGGAACTCAAAACATGCTCAAAAATATTTCGGATGTCGGTTCATTTGGTCGTACGATCGCGATGTTCGCTTAATTACGACGGAATGCGCATAAGCGCGAAAAACGATCCAAATTGCGCGACGAATGGATTTTTCTCATGCCAAACATTAAAACATTATATTTTAATGCTTACATAAATTTTTGGATGTCCAGAAGTATTCAGAACGTAAGTTATGCGCGAAAATGCAAACTTATGCACTTTTTGACACTTTTAGTCCCTGAATGAGCATAAAGTTTGTTTTAGCACACCAAACCCCTCAAAGCCTATTTCTAAGCTATGTAAAGGATATTTAAGGTATGTTTAACTTATGATCAAGTTCCGGAAAATTGACATACTTTCACAGTTTGTCGAATTTGGTCCCTGTAAGCGAATAAACTTGATTTCAACACACCAAACCATTCAAAACTTATTTCTAAGTTATGTGAAGGTTATTCAAGGTATGTTAAGCCTATTTCACTATTCCAGAGTGTTTGTTGTGTTAAACTGGTTATATTTACGCATTAGTGCGCGTTTAACCTTCTAGAAAGCGATTTTGAGCTTGAAATCGGACAAGAATTGATATGTGCAAACAATACATATATTTTTACAAATCCCAAGTATGAAATACAATATTTCATTGGTTTGGCATTTGTTTGATGGTTGAAGTGACACAGGTGTCACACCAGGAACAGTCTGATAGCTTCCAATCTTGCAACAGGGGCGAATGTTTCATCATAATCAATCCCCTCTTCCTGTCTGTAGCCTTGAACCACAAGCCTGGCTTTGTTCTTGACAACAATGCCCCTTTCATCTGTTTTGTTCTTAAAGACCCACTTTGTGCCAATGGGACTAACCTCTTTTGGCAGTGGTACAAGCTCCCATACTTGTTCTCTTAAACTGTTGGAGCTCCTCTTGCATGGCTTCTACCCAGCTGTTGTCTTTTAGTGCCTCTTGGTACTTGACTGGCTGATGAAGTGATAGAAAACCAGCAAAAAGACAAATGTTTTGGGTTTGGCTTTTAAATCTCCTTGGTATGGTATGATGGCATTTGTTGGTGAAGGCTGCAAATGTGTATCATCTGAGCTAACCACTGCTGATGACTTTGATGATCCAGCAGTGGCTTCAAAAGGTGGTGGAATGGGTGGTAATGGAGTGGACCACTACTGACTTTTATCCACTGTTTGAGGACTTTTGTCAGCAGTAGTTGAGGATGTGGAAGCAGTGGGAAATGGGCTACTTTGGTCAACAACTGTTGAGGTAGCAGTGGTTGAGCTTTGGCAGTTGTTTTGAACAACTGGTGCTTTTCCCTTTGTGGCAGACCTTTGAGGGATGATGACTTCATACCCATAGTCTGGTGTTGTATCCTCTGATGGACCCGCACTGTTAGACTTGACAACAGTATTTTCAAATGTAAATTTTTCAAGATCAAGCAGTTCAGCAGGATTTACTGGGATTTTCATTGATGAAAGTTCATTGAACTTTACATCCAAAGTCTCCTCCACTACCTAGGTCCGTGCATTGAACACTTTGTAGGCATTGGCAGTGGTTGAGTATCCCAGAAAATAACCACAATCAATTTTTGCTGCAAATTTTGAAATGGAATCTTTTAAGTTCAAAATAAAGCATGGGCACCCAAACACCTTGAAGTATGAGATCAGTGGTTTGATTTTATACAGAATTTCATAGGCAGTCTTTTTGTGCCTGGGGTTTATTAAAACTCTGTTCTGGACATAGCAAGCAGTGTTTACTGCCTCTGCCCAGAAAGTTAATGGCAAACCTGAATCTGCAAGCATGGTTCTGGCAGCCTCAATCAAAGTTCTGTTCTTTCTTTCAACAACCCCATTTTACTCTGGTGTTCTAGGGATGTTGTACTGCCTTACAATCCCTTTCTTCACACAGAAGGCATCCAACTCCCTATTTTTAAATTCTGTGCCATTGTCACTCCTAAAGCTTTTCACTGGAAGGTCAAATTGCTTTTCAACCTGTGTCACAAAGTCTTGCAAAATGCCTGCAGTTTCATCTTTAGAGTGCAAAAAGAAGGTCCATGTAAACCTAGAAAAATCATCAACTATAACTAAACAATATCTTTTCTTTTTGAGGCTCATGACTTGAACTGGGCCAAACAAATCCGTGTGTAGCATTTGCAAACACTGGGTTGTTTTGGACTCTTCAATGGACTTGTAAGAACTTTTATGCTGTTTTCCTTTTAAATAGGAAATGCAATGTTCAGGACATGAAAACAATTTTTGTGGTAGGCCTCTCACGAAACCATTTTTTGAAATTTCTGTTATTGTCTTAAGATTTGTGTGCCCCAGTCTTTTGTGCCAAAGTTCTGTCTCTTTGTTAGAGGCAGCTGAGAACAGACAGGCATCAGCGCTGGGACACTCTTTTGACATGTCAACAACATAAACATTGCCACTTCTTTGAGCAACAAGTTTAGTTTGACCATTTTTGATTATTGCTTCAATCTTTTTGACCATTTCTGGTCCAACAATCCTACAACAATCTTTTGTGAAGAATGACCCAAACCCTTTGTCACTCATTTGAGATACACTCAGAAGGTTGAATTTTAGATTGTCTATTAGATTGACTTTTTCAAATTTTACATTGCCAGATTGCACTGTTCCAGACCCCAGAACCTTTCCTTTACTATTATTTCCAAAGGATATATCACCCCCACCATGGATTTTAAAGTCTTTGAGGAGGGCTTTACATCCTGTCATGTGCCTGGAGCCTCCACTATCTACATACCAAAGACTATCAAAGCATGCAGAAGCTCCCTGCACATGAAGTAAAAGGATTAGTTCATTAAGGACTCCAAAGCCAATAGGGCTTTGGATGGAGTCTCAACAGTGTCTGGTATGGATGCAGTGTGATGGACAGTGGTTAAGTCAGGGGTTTGGACAGTTTTAGTATTGTTCCTTGCTAACCACTGTTGAGGGTCTTGCCCAATCACCTGCTGGTAACCGAAAGGATGCCTATTCACTCTGGGTTTAGAGGGCTTTTTGTAGACCTCATAAACGTGTGGAATCCTTTGGTAGGACTGTTTTTCCTTGCCTTTTCTGAACTGATTGGCAGGAGGTGAATCAGTAACCTGAAAATCTCTTTTAACAGATGTTTGGTTCAACTGTTTTGTGACAGCTGTTTGAACTGGCACAAACAGTGGTTGTTTCTTTGTGAATTTGACAGATGGTGATGCTGATGGACTCAAGGATGTTTTAGCAAGGTACTCATTCTTTTTTATGTCAAAGTTTTTGAGATACACACATGCTTGAGTTTTGTGGTATGTTTTACCACAAACAATGCAGCTTTCAGCTGAAACTATGACACTTGTTTTGTTTATATCATAAGCTTTTAAGTAGAAACAATCTTTTGTTAGATGGTTCCTTTTCTCACAAAATTCACAAAACAAGTTATCAATTTTTTCTTTCTTCTTCCTCTTTTCAGACTCCTTTGCAACAGAGGTTTTAACCACTACTGGATGTCCTTAAGAGGAATGACTTTAGCTTTTGGAGCTTTAACACCATCCGTTGATGTAAAGTCCATTGGCTTGAAATTTTCAATAATATCACACTCATCAGACCATTTTGGTTTAAATTGATGATTTTCAATCTCCTCAAAAGCAGAGGGGCCCATTGGTCTGTCAAGTGTGATTTTGTTACCAAGTTTGTCAGTGATTTTCACTTCTTGGCCATTCTTGTTTGTGGGGATGTACTCAGCAGTTACATCAGTGGTTGAAACAGATTTTTCAAAAGCAGTGTTTTCATCATCATGTTTTCTATAACCAACCCCAAATTTCACATTGCTTTTTATCTGTTTCTCAAGCATAACCTCATACCCTTTGCATGATTCCACCCATTTCTCACATGTGATCTGGGTGGATTCTAACTCCTTTTTGCAAACGTGGTATTTTTCTACCATAGTTTGGAGTTGGGTTTTGGTTATGCTTTGCTCTTCTTTCATGCTGCTAATCTCTTTCTCTTTTTCAGCCAATTTGTTTTTAAGTTCTTTTAAAGATCTTTCAAATTTGACTTCATCAGTTAAGATTTTGTTCCTAAGGTTTTCATTCACCTCTTTGATGTTAGCAAAAGCAATAATGCAATTGTCAGAACATAGTTTTTCTAGAACTTGAGGTGATACCTTTGCAGCAACCATCATTGCACAATCACACTGAGTATTCTCTTCATCACCAGCTCTCTCTTCTTTTTCACCTGCCTTTTCTTCTTTCTTATCTTCTTCAGACCGTAGATCTGTCAGTGGTTCAATCAGGGTACCTGAACTTTCTTCCAACAGTACTTTATTAGCCACAGCGGTAACCACTGCTTCAATCACCTCATCCACTGTTTCAGAGACCAGCTGTTTCTCTTCAGATTCAACACCCTCCTGTACTGACTCTAATGCCATCAAACAAAATTCATCATGAGAAGAAACATTAGAAGCATAGAGTGCAAAGTTTTCATCACTGAGGTCTTCAGGCATACTGCTCCAGTCAACAAACTCTTGAGTAAAGAAACTTTGTTGATCTGGTTGTGTTGCTACTGGAGCAGTGGTTTGTGGTGCAGGTTGCACTTGTGCCTAGGGAGTATGGGTTTGAACATATTGAATCTGTGGAGCAGCTGTTTGGACATAATGCACTGGCACAGGAGCAACAGCATAGTGAGCAGTGTTCACATGTGCTGCTGGGGCATATTGGGTATAGTGCACAGTGTTTTGATTTTGAGGTCTAGGATTTGAACTAGGGTGAGTGATTATGGGACCAGTTGTTTGACTCCTACACTCTCTAGCAAAATGTCCTAACCTGTTACACTTATAGCACTTGATTTTCGATTTATCCAACCCAACCCTTAGATTCCCATGCAACCCTGGGAATTTTCGCCCTGTTCTTTTATAAAACTTGCTAGTTCTAACAATTAGCAAGGCCAGTTGATGCAAGATGTCCATTTCCTCTAGATCAGTGGGGTCAAAATGTTGTAAATCATTTAGTTCAAAGCTTAAATTGTCTGACATCTGGTTTTCATTTGCAGTGAATGCATAACATGTAGAGTGAGGATCAGGGTTGTTAAAATTTGCACCAGCAGTTATGTCAATGAAGTGATCATAACCCTGATCCTTACCACTACCACCAGATTCTTCTTGACCCAGAAGAGCAGTGTTACCGAATGAATAATCATCAACGGTTTTCCCTGACTCTTGTAACTTCCTTTTCTGGTTCAACTCTCTTTCGTAGGTCAGGAGTCGACCATGGAGTTGGGTCAAGGTCAGATCCTTGAACTCAGGTGAATTTCGGGTGAGAAACGCTATTGTGTCCCATTTATCTGGCAGTGACCTGAGGAACCTGCTGTTTTGAGTTGAGTTTGTAAAAGTGGTTTTAACAAGCCTCAGTTCATTGATGAGACAACTGAACCGCTCAAATTGTTACGTCAGTGATTTACCTTTAACATGACAAAATGTTTCATACTGTTGGTTCAGGATTTCCCTATTGTTTTCTATGACCTCTTCGGTACCTCCAAACTATTCCTTAAGCGCGTCCCACAACTCTTTGGCATTGTCACAATGTAACAATCCAGCATATATTTCGTCGGGCAGCGCTGATGCTATGATACTAAATGCTTTAGCATCTAGTTTAAACCTTTGATAATCCGTTTCAGTATAATTTTCAACAGGTTTTCGAACTTGTTTTTTTAGCATCTTCAGCGCTTGGCACTATAGGAACATGAGGACCAAAGATGACAGACTTCCAACAACCTGTGCTTTGTTGAGCGAGGATGTGACCCATCCTCCTCTGCCAGATGTTGTACTCATTTCTTTTTAGCATAGGTGTTTAAAGAGGGAACCAATATTGTTTTTATCATCCTGAGATTGTGACGTCATTCTTGTTGTTTTACAGGTACTAAGAAATCAACTTTAGCGGTGATTAATCCTTACTCTGTTTTTCAACGACGAACAAACAATCAGTATCAACTGTTTTGAGCTGAACTATTTACGTCAAAATGATTGTTAAATCAAATTTGACTGTCCAAGCTCTGATACCAATTGTTGGATCTGAGTTTCTTTTTTATTGTATTTTGTGTTTGAAGTTAAGATGAAAATGGATGAGTTGTGCAGCGGAATTAAAATGAAAACAAACTTTACATACAATCAAATGAGAGTAATACTTTAATCAAACATCTTTTACACAATGAACCGAATGATTGAATTTAATTTCAACAACGATTACAAAGATAGATGTATGAATGCAAACTCCCCCTCAGCCCGAGCTCAGTAGTTTATTCGTGCAAAGAAGACGAATGATGTAAAGAGCTAATAGAACAGTACAAAGTACTGAACTATTTATAGGCACTTGCAAACTACCGAGCATCATTGCTGACGTCACCATGAAAGTGACATCTAACCTCCTAACAAACTCTAACCTCTGATCTATACAGACACTGCTTGTGTTAACTACTGCTAATACATTCTATTACAAAACAGACTTTAGAACAGCTGCTGCAACCTTCTACTGCTGTGAACCCAGCAGCACTTGTCCGGATCAGCAGTGCTTGACTCAAGGCAGTAGATTGAATCAGCAGGACTTTAGTCTTCCATCAGATCTTTAGTTGAGCAGCAGTTATGAGTCAGCAGTTTGGTAAGATCAGTAGATAGGAGGTCATCAGTAGTTGTAATCACTTTCAAGGGGAGAGATTTGTATATCAGCATCTTCTTATTCAGAATCCACTGTTCTGATCCAGTTTTGGCTTTAATTATCTGTTCCTCTGACTGGGTTCAATCCCAACAGTATCTTTTAACACCACGTTCATCGAGATACATTTCGTATCCATGCTTGATTAGATGATCATCATCAGAATCAGAATCAGCCTCGTGATGTGTGTAAAATGCAACATATAAATTACATCAAATAAGGCATAAAACTAACCCTTTTTAAGTACTAATGTTGGAAAAAGTGTGTTTTTGTCTTCCTTTTGTATTTTTAGGATTAAATGAGCTCAAATTAACAAAAGAAGCAAAAAGACAGCTAAATCTAACATAAATAGAAGAAAGGGAACAAAGGTGGACTGCCCGACCCCTCGACAGCATCCTCCCAAGCAAAATAGAGAAGGCAGAAGACTGAACACGCCCCGTGCCATGCCCAAGAAGCAGCAGAAAAGACAAACCTATAGAAGCTTCTATTGCTCACCACGGGGCCGTACCCAGTTAACACGGGGGCGTGCCCAAAGTACTGCAGGCGCATTAATTGTAATTGCGAATTACAATTAATGAGGAGAGATAGTGTCAGACGGGCACGGGGCCGTGCCCAACGGATACGGGGCCGTGCCCAGGCCTCTGTTCAGCCTATAAATAGGAGTGCTTGGCTTCATTGCAACTCATCCCTTGGCACACCACCTCTCTCACACTTCATCCACCACCCACCACCATCACAACACCATCATCCACCACCATCATCCATTGTCCATCATAAAGTGTGTGAGTCGTCTCGGGATCCAAGATTGATCGTAAGAGTTCTTGACAATCAAGGCCATGTTTGCCTAAGTCTCTTACATCACTTGGTGAAGACAAGTGTTTAGTATAATACTTTTTATTTTTAATCTTTTGCACATTTTAATTGGTTTTGTATTAATGACTTTAATAACTAGTTGCTTATGTTGAAGGTGACTTTTCCTTATCGTTTGTCGGTGGTGTCTTGGCATTATTTTACTGTCTATATAAAATAAAAGATTTTCACCATTCATATCTCCACGGTCTATATGGAGATATGTTGGCTACCTGGTCGGAGGTTAAGGGAACGGTTTGGTAAGGGTCTTGCCCTTGTTCAGCGTTTAGAGGTCCTGCAAGGGACCTGGGTCAAATTTAGTAGGACCTCCTTCAATACCCAAAGGTATTGGATGGCGGGGGTCCAAACTCTTTGACCCCCTCATAAGTTAACTACTATTAATACTATAACCCGGCTATTTAGGACTGTATCCCTGCTGACTCAGACTACTTAGTCGAGGGTAATGTCACCTCTAAAAGAGGGGCCTACCATAATTTGCATTAATAACTTAATTCATTATCTTTCAATAATCCGACCCTTTAGGATTGTATCCTTGCTGACTCAAACTACTGGGTTGAGGGTAACGTCGCCTTCAAAAGAGGGGCTGTGACAACCGTCACTTTTCCGTACATTCCGTACACTAAATGAACAGTGATCTGTGCCTTAATGAACATACATGATCTAGTTTACAAGAGAAATAAGTTTCTGAATTCCATACAAGTGAATTCATGTACGTTTTATACTACAAAATATTGCTTTATGCAAAAACGAGAGCGTTGCGTCAAAAATATTAGTAAACTCACCGGTAAGACACACTTTGTCAACGGAACTGCAGAAAGCAGTCAGACAATAAAATTGGAGCCTAGGTGTAGGTCCAATAACAAGAATACATTAAAACCCAAGAGTACATACAAGGGTTTAATATATATGCTATATGAAAGCAAAAATAAGCACTAAAAAGCACCCGAAACACACTTTAAGAGTAGAACTAATTGCGACAAAACTGCGAAACGAACGTTGATGGCCGCCCGGATAATATTTAATCCCACAAATATTCTGTTATGATTAAAATTTTATTTTAATCAGGTTCGTGTTGAAAAATAAATTAAAACGCTTAAAAACGTTATTTTTCAAGTTTAAGCACGTACCGTGTGTTCCTACGCGACACAGTGCTTACACTGCAAAACGCAGACAACGTAGAAAACCTAGGAATATTCCAGGAATATGCTAGGAATATGCTAGGAATATTCCAAAGAATATGCTAGGAATATGCTAGGAATATTCCAGGAATATGCCAGGAATATGCCAGGAATATGCTAGGAATATTCCAGGAATATGCCAGGAATATGCTAGGAATATTCTAGGAATATGCCAGGAATATGCTAGGAATATGCCATATGGAATGTCTATAAATACCTTGAGATGGCACACTAGACAATTCACCACCCAACACCACAAAACTACTCTCTCCTCTCCCTCAAAAACTTTCGGCCGAACACCCCTTGATCATCCATCATATTTTTCGATTTTGTTCTTCACATTCCAACATCATACAAGTGTCAAGTGTCACGCATAAGAAGGCTTGGTGCACTCGGAGCTCGAAGGACCTCTTTCTCTAGCTTTTATCCACCACATTCGCGTCTAGATACTTCCCTAGCCTCGAGCTAGTGGTATGTTGCTTAAAACACATTCTTGAGCTATTTTGAAGTGGTTAATGTGATGTGTAATGATTAAAACTCGAAATCTTACAAAATGGTGCATTAAAGTCTACTAAAAACATGAAAAATGATGGTTAAAAGCTCACTAGTTGTGTAAATGTTGTAGTAATTGAAATTTGTGATTATTTAGGCCCGATCTACGTTGTGGTAGCTCGGATCATCATTTAACCCTGTTTGGTTAAGATCATGGATCTTGACATAAGCTTGTTTGAAATGGTGC
Organism: Helianthus annuus; assembly: GCF_002127325.2. Taxonomy (NCBI): domain Eukaryota; kingdom Viridiplantae; phylum Streptophyta; class Magnoliopsida; order Asterales; family Asteraceae; genus Helianthus; species Helianthus annuus. Next base: position 157,558,788 of record NC_035443.2, read on the forward strand.
AAGGGTTAAAAGGTGAAACTCTACCACACAAGAAACATGAACTTGTGTAAAAGTATTTTTACTTATGAAATAGTGTCTAAAACTAGCCGATCTATGTGTCCACAAGTGGTATTTTCAAAAGACCAAGCGTCAAAAGAAATCACATGTTCTAATCCGGATCTTACACAAACAAAAGTGATTTTTTGTGATCAAACAAGTTGCGAACACTAGTGTAACAAAAGTTTTAACAAAGAAATAATTTTCGTAAAAACCGACTAGAAGTTGTGGAACTTCATATTCTTTAAAAATAAAGTTTTTTTTTAAGAAATTAAACTTATTTTTAAAGATAACAAGACTTACTAAATGTGCTAGTAAATTACTACACATTTTTGTAAATATGCAAGTTCATGAAATGGGGAAAATTAGTGATTGTTGTTGATGATTATTGTTGATAATTGTTGTTGATGATTATTGTTGATAATTGTTGTTGATGATTATTGTTGATAATTGTTGTTGATGATTGTTGACGATTTAAAAGAAAATAAACACATGTTTTGAAAACATGGGAAACCTCCATTTTTAGGGGAAACTCTTTTTATAAATTTTGACACTTAGAAAAATATAAGTTTTTGAAGAACTTATTCCCTAAAAATGTATTTAAAGGTATTACCAAGGTTTCCCTAATTTTTGGTGATAAGAAATGAGGATTTCTTCAAAAATAAAAGTGGATATAAATATGTATATTTTTGAGAGAAAAATATATATTATTTTATCACCAACTTTTGTGCTAAGTGTATATAGTATGTGTTATACGTGCTAGCGTATTGAGACGTAAAGATACACTAAATACTCATGAGGAGTATAAACATGAAAATACACATACAACATGCTTAGACACATACAAGAGGATATATTTATGAAAATATATTACTTGGACAAAATACATAATTCGGGTGCAAAATACAAGATACGTATATTTATTTTTGAGAAAATGATATAAGACAAATAGTTAAAAATATAAATATTTTTAACACAAGAACACAAATACAAAAGATAGTGACTTGCACTTGTGCGATACAAGTCTAGTGACTAACGTTAATAAAACGCGTTTAGGTCACGACGCTAGATAAGCAACTCCGGTGAAGTTTACGACGCAGGAACGCAAAGTTGTGAGTTCATGCTCCCCCTTTTCTTTAACTGTTTTTGGTTTTATAACTCTCGGGGGTGAAATACATGTTACAAATATTATAATTTTTTTTACAAGTAGTAAAAATACAAGAAGCACTCTTGGTGAGAACGAGTACCGAGTGCAATACGAATCGAGAATACAAAAATACGAGAAGCACACTTGGTGAGAACGAGAACCAAGTATGATGTGCTTTAAGAAATGCCTAGAAATTACTAGATCATGTGAGCATAGACTTAATACTAAAAATGCCATAAAGTCTTGGTGAAAACTAGTACCAAGCCATTAAAAACATTCAGTAATTAGGGACGAGGGTTAGATCTAACGGGTACGGCCGAGCCCCACTCATGGTCCTTATGTGACCTCTTGAGTGCTTCGGTGTCCCAGTCGAGGTAAATCGACACAGTCGAGGTAAATCGACACAGTCGAGGGTAATCGACACAGTCAAGGGAAATTGACACAGTCGAGGTTAATCGACACAGTCGAGGGTAATCGACATAGTTGAAGGAGCCAACACTAATGCTCCATAAATCCTCACATGCCTTAAAGGAGCCAACACTAATGCTCCATATGTCCTCAAATGCCGAAATGTCTTTGTACAAACATTCAATTAGTACGTGGTGTACACAAGAAAACTTGATTTTTGCAAGAATACTTTATTTATACAACATACATACCATGTTTTCATACTCGGTATGCAAAACGCATGAACTCGCTCAACTTTATGTTGATGTTTTCCAAAATTACATGTATTTCAGGTGACAGGATGGATCTTGGGCGCAAGTGTTGTAACAGAAAGTAGACTACAAGTTTAGATGTCATCCACTTTTGTTGAATTGTAACCTAGATGAAGGTTGTGTTTTAAAACTTAAATGACAAGTGTTTGTGATCCTCAAAATTTTCCGAATGGATGAACATCGTTTTAAATCATGTAGTTGTTTATTATGATCGAATGCAATGATAACAAGCTAGTCACACATCATACGCTTCCGCAAAAGACAGGGTGTGACAGTTTGGTATCAGAGCTTCGATTGTAGTGAACTAGGATTCCTTCTCGAGTCTAGACTACAATCACTAAAGTGCTTTCACAAAAACATTTTACAAAATGGTTTTCATTGCATTCACGAAAGCGCCAGGATCCACGAGTCAGACACTTTTCAAAGAAAAGACAAGGCAAGGACATTAGTGAGGAATACCCATAGAGTAAGGTGCCAACCAAGGCATAGTCTACAAAAGTTAGACTTGACAAAATGACCCCCCCCCCAAAACGAGAGTTATACGTGGTATAATGCATTAAGTTACTTGATTATGCTAAGTAGCATATTTGTTATTTGTATTCATGCATACGAATAAGTGTACGGAATGATTATTGACGTGAATAAAATTCTTTCGACTCCGACTCCTATTACGGTACGTGACTCGCACGATGAAGCTATCGACCTCGCGTCCTTTGCAAAGCTCGTGGCTGGGAGTGATTACCAGACAAGACTCTGAGCTTACTTCCGTAGGAGATGGCTGCTCTTCCCTCTCGAACGTGAAGATGCCAAACTACGGTGGTGATGACGAGGCAGAGGCGGCGACCTTGAACGAACTCTTAATCAACGGGACGAGATCCCTCCGGATTATGTGAAGCAAAATTGACAACATACTTGACTAGAAAAGGAAGATGAAGTATTCATCACGAAGGTGCCCCTCCAACTACTAGGAATTCTCTCCATTCCTATTCCATCTAATCATCGTGCCTATACGCGCATAACAGTAACGAATGTTGGCGCATGGACCTCCGCAATGGTCCTTTCCATGGCAAGGAGTGTAAGGACAGTAGTGTCCCCTCCTAGATCAATCATCTGGTTGGACGAGAGAAAATTGGGGTAACTGTGCAAGACAATTTATTATTACGGGGGCCCACGTAATAACGACTTGTAGTGCACAGAAATCCTGGTGGACTCTACGGGTCGAGCTAATGAAAACCACACCAAATTCAATGTATAGGTGTCCTCACCTTCATCTGGTAGAACATCACATAGATCAGTGCTTTAGCACGTAAGAAAGTAGGAAGCCTGTCTCAGCCTACTTCGTGACTGACACTTCTACCTGCGTACGAGACGTTTGAGGAAAACGACATTTAAGCAAGTGAAGATGAGAAACATTCAAGAGATTCAGCGACTTTGCACTCTCTATCACCCATACACGAGCAACCCCCTCTAAGGGAAAATGTACGCCCCAGTAAAGCCAAAAACCTAAGAAAACCAATGTAGCGGGAAATAACTGAAACCTAAATGACCGAGGCAATGTAACCTCAAGTTCGTTTTAAGCCAAGTTGGCAAGCCTAAGTGAAGGCTCAGTAATTGTTTCCCGCTCATACATTGAGTATTTATGTATACATGTGAAATTGGGTGATTACATAATGGCTTATGGTGCTATGTACCTCATAGACACCTGGAATGTTGCCTAACCTACTTCATACCGTTTTGGCAGAAGGGAATGCCGCCCAGGCGAGACACAAACACCAGTACGCTACCAAGAACAGAAGCCGAGCTGCAAGAATGCATCTCGCAGGCAATTGCACGACATGAAGCCCTCCGCTCTAAGCACATCAATGGCACGACTGAGAATAACCCTCCAACTGGCTGCACCTATAAACAGTTCATGGACTGCAAGCCTTTGAATTTTGATGGCACAGGAGGTGCCGTTGCATTTGTTCGTTGGACAGAAAAGACGGACTCAGTTCTAAGAATGAGTAACTGTTCACCCCAACAAAGCGTTACCTATATCTCAGGGTTATTTCTGGATGGCGCACTCTCATGGTGGAACCTTCAGGTTCAGACCCTTGGTGCAGATGCTGCTTATGCACTGAGCTGGGACGAGCTCAAGGAAATGATGGAAAAGAAATACTGTTCTAGGACTGAAATCCAGAAGCTTGAGGTGGAGTTCTGGAATTTGAAAATGGACGGACCGAAGATTCCTGAATACGTCCAGCGATTTCACGACTTGTCTAGGGTCGTCCCCTACCTAGTCAAACCGGAATTCAAGAGGATAGAACGATTCATTTGGGGACTTGCACCCCAGATTAGGGGCATGGTTACTACCTCAAAACCCTCACCATCGCAGAGGCTATCGATATGAGTGTCACCCTTACTGAAGAGGCTCTACGTGCGGGAAAATTTTCGGAATCTGAGGATAACAAGAAAGAGACTCATGTGGAGTCGTCAAGCAACAAGAAGAGGAAGTCCTCAAACCTAAAGATGAGCACCCAACTCAACTATGGAAGCTCTAAAGCAAACAAAAGAAAGAAAGTGAATTCGCCACATGGCAGGAGCACTGATGGAGCCATTAATAGGGCAGGTGGTAATGTTTACTCGGGGACTAAGCCTAGGTGCAGAGAATGCACTTTTCACCATAAAGGTCGATGTCTGAAGCCTAGGTGTGGAAAGTGTGGAAAAGAAGGGCACAACAGGGACGCCTGTTGGGCGAAGGACCCAGATGGAAGAAATAAGAGAATACCCGGTTGCTACAAATGTGGTGAAGCAGGGCACTTTAGGAAAGATTGCCCAAAGAAGAAACAAGCAAGGAAGGGTTTTCACGATCGAAACTCGTGAACCACGCTAGGATCCAGATGCGGTTACGGGTACGTTCCCTATTAACCACCCTTATGCATCTATTTCTAATACTGGCATCAACCTTAACCTTGCATGCTTAGAACTTAAGAAACTTCTTGGCCTAGTCTCAAGTAAGATAGACGTCCCGTATTCTTTAGAAATGGGCATATAGAAGGATAGCTTAAACAGTCGAAGTGATTAAGGATCGTGATTAGGCACTCAGAGGGCCGTAACCTTCTGTTACCATTGACTCGTGAGGTCATAATAATCAGCATGGATCGGAAATCCAAGTATGCAGCTGAAGTCGTCAATACGAGAAAATCAGACGCATCCCTCGTGCGAATGATGAAACCCAACTTTACTGTAATAGGCGCAAGGATGCTAGACCCCATAAGGCGGCAGATCTACGACATCCTTCATTGGTCGAAGAGGCATAGAAATGCCTCTGAGTAGACTGCAGAACCTGGGAACATCCCCGCGATGGAAGAATTTCTAGTAGCCTTTTCAAAATACTTGCCAGAAATGCCCCTTCGCAGCGTCAAGAGAAGTTTAGGATAAACCACGTGCCAAGAGCAGCACCAGTGTCGAATAATGTCTTACCGACTAACTTCGTCCGTAAAGCATGAGCTCCGGACGTAACTGCAAGAGCTACCAGACAGAGGAAGTTAAGGACATGACGCCTTTAGTTAGGGATATGAGGAGAAAGTTGGCAGTTCCATTTTGCGTAAATTCCTGAGAATTGAGAATCAGAATCCTTTGCCAACGACTGGCAACATAAACAGACAAAATCATAAGATCCTAGTTGCCACCCAAGGATCAACTTGAGGACAGGATGTCCATGACTGTGTATACCAGAAGGAAGTGTCCCTGAAACGACCTTTAGGACTCGCTTTGGAAGTTACGAGTTCCTTGTCGTACCATTTGGCCTAACACATGCATCGACAATATTCATGGACCTCATGAAATCGAACGTGTAAGCCATACCTAGATAAGCCATATACTTATTGACTACATTCTTATATGGCCAATGACCAAGGAAGGTCGTGAGCAACAATTGCAATTTACCTTGCAACTCTTAGAGAAAGAACAGTTAAGCGCTATGATGACGAAAAGCGGATTTCGAATTCGCGAAGTGAGAACTTTCAGATCCATGATGGATAAGAACGAGATTCATGCCAACCCTGCAACCAAGAGCTAAGGAGCTAGAGTTGCAATTATGTGACGCCTCTCGACAAAGTCTCGATTGTACGCCGATGCAACAAGACCACGACATTACATACGTGGCACATTGATTAAGGAATCATGAGAAGAACCCTTGAGATAGGTACAGTCATTGCGCGCAGCAAACTGGGCGTTATTACCTGAAAGAAAACGTTGCACGATCTTTACTGATCGCAAGGGATTGCAGCACACCGATGATCGTAAGAACTCGAATATGAACTGAGCTGTTGAACGATGCAGACTGTATGAACAAGATGCGTGCTTGTGTGATAAACTTTGATAAAAAGTTGGAACACTCACTTACCCTTAGTAGAGTCTTCCTACAACAGTATTTATCACGCCGCCGTCTAAACCGCTTTGTGTAAAGCTTTAGATGGAACGTAATGAGTCAATTCCCGTTGTGTTGAACGGAGACCGGGAATAATGGATCAACTGGCCGAGATGGTCCAGGAAAAATCTAGAGGCAAGGTCGTTCATATATGCGATTATATCAAGACAGCCCGCAGAACACAGAAAGATTACGCCGATGAGAGGCAGAAATCGTAAGAATTTGAGACAAGAAGCACGACTAAATTGAGAGCCGCGCCTAGAAAGGGCGTAGTGTGAATTGGAAAACGAAAAGATTGAATCCCCGGTGTAGGGATCAGAACCATTGTTCACAAGATGAAGCTTCCAGAAAAAGATCAGTAGTGATCGCGACACATTCATGTGTCTAGTCTTTAGAGGAGTCTGACGCAAGGAACAGTCATAGTTCCCACAAATAAGATTCACGTCAATGATATACTATACAACCTGTTGAGGTTTCGGACCAAGAGTCCACAAAATGCAGAAAAGACATGATTGATTTACTTGAGCATGATAAAATACATGACATGAGAACACAAAGACGTGTTTCAAATATAAGTGACCATATTGGTTTCACAACTCCCCTGCGACCGATGGCATCGCTTGAATTTCGGGACGAAATTCTTTTAACGGGGGGAGACTGTGACAACCGTCACTTTTCCGTACATTCCGTACACTAAATGAACAGTGATCTGTGCCTTAATGAACATACATGATCTAGTTTACAAGAGAAATAAGTTTCTGAATTCCATACAAGTGAATTCATGTACGTTTTATACTACAAAATATTGCTTTATGCAAAAACGAGAGCGTTGCGTCAAAAATATTAGTAAACTCACCGGTAAGACACACTTTGTCAACGGAACTGCAGAAAGCAGTCAGACAATAAAATTGGAGCCTAGGTGTAGGTCCAATAACAAGAATACATTAAAACCCAAGAGTACATACAAGGGTTTAATATATATGCTATATGAAAGCAAAAATAAGCACTAAAAAGCACCCGAAACACACTTTAAGAGAAGAACTAATTGCGACAAAACTGCGAAACGAACGTTGATGGCCGCCCGGATAATATTTAATCCCACAAATATTCTGTTATGATTAAAATTTTATTTTAATCAGGTTCGTGTTGAAAAATAAATTAAAACGCTTAAAAACGTTATTTTTCAAGTTTAAGCACGTACCGTGTGTTCCTACGCGACACAGTGCTTACACTGCAAAACGCAGACAACGTAGAAAACCTAGGAATATTCCAGGAATATGCTAGGAATATGCTAGGAATATTCCAAAGAATATGCTAGGAATATGCTAGGAATATGCCAGGAATATGCCAGGAATATGCCTGGAATATGCTAGGAATATTCCAGGAATATGCCAGGAATATGCTAGGAATATTCTAGGAATATGCCAGGAATATGCTAGGAATATGCCATATGGAATGTCTATAAATACCTTGAGATGGCACACTAGACAATTCACCACCCAACACCACAAAACTACTCTCTCCTCTCCCTCAAAAACTTTCGGCCGAACACCCCTTGATCATCCATCATATTTTTCGATTTTGTTCTTCACATTCCAACATCATACAAGTGTCAAGTGTCACGCATAAGAAGGCTTGGTGCACTCGGAGCTCGAAGGACCTCTTTCTCTAGCTTTTATCCACCACATTCGCGTCTAGATACTTCCCTAGCCTCGAGCTAGTGGTATGTTGCTTAAAACACATTCTTGAGCTATTTTGAAGTGGTTAATGTGATGTGTAATGATTAAAACTCGAAATCTTACAAAATGGTGCATTAAAGTCTACTAAAAACATGAAAAATGATGGTTAAAAGCTCACTAGTTGTGTAAATGTTGTAGTAATTGAAATTTGTGATTATTTAGGCCCGATCTACGTTGTGGTAGCTCGGATCATCATTTAACCCTGTTTGGTTAAGATCATGGATCTTGACATAAGCTTGTTTGAAATGGTGCAAGGGTTAAAAGGTGAAACTCTACCACACAAGAAACATGAACTTGTGTAAAAGTATTTTTACTTATGAAATAGTGTCTAAAACTAGCCGATCTATGTGTCCACAAGTGGTATTTTCAAAAGACCAAGCGTCAAAAGAAATCACATGTTCTAATCCGGATCTTACACAAACAAAAGTGATTTTTTGTGATCAAACAAGTGTGCGAACACTAGTGTAACAAAAGTTTTAACAAAGAAATAATTTTCGTAAAAACCGACTAGAAGTTGTGGAACTTCATATTCTTTAAAAATAAAGTTTTTTTTAAGAAATTAAACTTATTTTTAAAGATAACAAGACTTACTAAATGTGCTAGTAAATTACTACACATTTTTGTAAATATGCAAGTTCATGAAATGGGGAAAATTAGTGATTGTTGTTGATGATTATTGTTGATAATTGTTGTTGATGATTATTGTTGATAATTGTTGTTGATGATTGTTGACGATTTAAAAGAAAATAAACACATGTTTTGAAAACATGGGAAACCTCCATTTTTAGGGGAAACTCTGTCAAAATTTTTATAAATTTTGACACTTAGAAAAATATAAGTTTTTGAAGAACTTATTCCCTAAAAATGTATTTAAAGGTATTACCAAGGTTTCCCTAATTTTTGGTGATAAGAAATGAGGATTTCTTCAAAAATAAAAGTGGATATAAATATGTATATTTTTGAGAGAAAAATATATATTATTTTATCACCAACTTTTGTGCTAAGTGTATATAGTATGTGTTATACGTGCTAGCGTATTGAGACGTAAAGATACACTAAATACTCATGAGGAGTATAAACATGAAAATACACATACAACATGCTTAGACACATACAAGAGGATATATTTATGAAAATATATTACTTGGACAAAATACATAATTCGGGTGCAAAATACAAGATACGTATATTTATTTTTGAGAAAATGATATAAGACAAATAGTTAAAAATATAAATATTTTTAACACAAGAACACAAATACAAAAGATAGTGACTTGCACTTGTGCGATACAAGTCTAGTGACTAACGTTAATAAAACGCGTTTAGGTCACGACGCTAGATAAGCAACTCCGGTGAAGTTTACGACGCAGGAACGCAAAGTTGTGAGTTCATGCTCCCCCTTTTCTTTAACTGTTTTTGGTTTTATAACTCTCGGGGGTGAAATACATGTTACAAATATTATAATTTTTTTTACAAGTAGTAAAAATACAAGAAGCACTCTTGGTGAGAACGAGTACCGAGTGCAATACGAATCGAGAATACAAAAATACGAGAAGCACACTTGGTGAGAACGAGAACCAAGTATGATGTGCTTTAAGAAATGCCTAGAAATTACTAGATCATGTGAGCATAGACTTAATACTAAAAATGCCATAAAGTCTTGGTGAAAACTAGTACCAAGCCATTAAAAACATTCAGTAATTAGGGACGAGGGTTAGATCTAACGGGTACGGTCGAGCCCCACTCATGGTCCTTATGTGACCTCTTGAGTGCTTCGGTGTCCCAGTCGAGGTAAATCGACACAGTCGAGGTAAATCGACACAGTCGAGGGTAATCGACACAGTCAAGGGAAATTGACACAGTCGAGGTTAATCGACACAGTCGAGGGTAATCGACATAGTTGAAGGAGCCAACACTAATGCTCCATAAATCCTCACATGCCTTAAAGGAGCCAACACTAATGCTCCATATGTCCTCAAATGCCGAAATGTCTTTGTACAAACATTCAATTAGTACGTGGTGTACACAAGAAAACTTGATTTTTGCAAGAATACTTTATTTATACAACATACATACCATGTTTTCATACTCGGTATGCAAAACGCATGAACTCGCTCAACTTTATGTTGATGTTTTCCAAAATTACATGTATTTCAGGTGACAGGATGGATCTTGGGCGCAAGTGTTGTAACTAGAAGTAGACTACAAGTTTAGATGTCATCCACTTTTGTTGAATTGTAACCTAGATGAACGTTGTGTTTTAAAACTTAAATGACAAGTGTTTGTGATCCTCAAAATTTTCCGAATGGATGAACATCGTTTTAAATCATGTAGTTGTTTATTATGATCGAATGCAATGATAACAAGCTAGTCACACATCATACGCTTCCGCAAAAGACAGGGTGTGACAGGGGCCTACTACAATAACTAAGATAATATCTTAAACAAGTGCAAAAGTGCGAAAATAATCAAAGGTTATACTAATACACGAGTCGGATCCAAGTGATTCTTCTTAGTTTAAAATCTTTTTCTAACATTTTGATTCGATTAAACGTTGAGGATAAACCGGTACTAAAATCTCTTGTGTCCTTGGACGACCTCGGTATCTTACCAACACTATAATACATCCACGATGGGTGCACTTGCCCATATGTGTGTTTAGTGTTAGTAAATATCGTGTTTTATAAATTTAAAACTTGGCTAAAAAGTGTAAAAAGGGCTTAAAATATATATCTAAAATATATTACACTACACACGCATCAAGTTTTGGCGCCGTTGCCGGGGACACAAGGATTTTAAGAAAGCTTAAAATCGACGGCCTAATCAGTTTTTCAAAACCTTTTTAAAACGCGCGCACATTTTTCTGCATTTCAGTTTAGTTTGCATTTACAGTAGCCTGAACACGGGGTCGTGCTCACTGAACACGCCCCCGTGCTGCATATTTTCAGTTAGATACCCAGATACAGAGTCTGAACACGGGGCCGTGCTCACTGAACACACCCCCGTGCTCAACGAGACCAGTAACTTTAATTAAAACGCCCAGATACAGACCCTGAACACGGGGCGTGTTCACCAGACACGGGGCCGTGTCCAGCATCTGTTTTCGTCTTTGTTTTTGTTTTCTGGTCCCGAGACTCAGTAGTGGTCTGTTGAGTGATTCCTATGGATCAATACTCAGGAGGCTACAACTACACCTATGAGGAGGATGATTATATGAGAGACTATTGAACAAATTGTGGTAACCCGCACTCGGTACAATATTGTAGCTTATTTCAACCATCCACTTCATACAACCATTATGAGGAACCCAGGTATGAGCTATCGACTACATACACATCCTATGAAGACCCAAGGTATGAACCTCCTCCCTCATACTCATATTTTGATGAACCAAGGTATGAGCCTTCATACTCATACTTTGAAGAGTCAAGATATGAGCCACTACCTTCATACGCTTATTATGAGGAACCATGGCGTGAACAACCCACCTCATATGAGTACTATGAAGAACAAAATTTCGACCCTTATCCATCATATGCTTACAATGAAGAACAATGGTATGAACCATCTACTTCATATGAGTACTATGAGGGACCAAGGATCGAATGTGTGTATGGTGGCGAAGCACAAAGAATTCTCCGCCATTGTCATGAAGGTCCATATGGAGGACATCATGGTGCCGCTAGTACCGCACGAAAGGTATTTGATTCAGGATTTTATTGGCCAACCATTTACAAAGATGCGCAAGATCTGGTAAAGACATGTGATGCTTGCCAAAGATCAGGTAATATTTCTTCCAAAAACGAAATGCCTCAAAGTGGCATTCTCGTTTGTGAAATTTATGATGTGTGGGGACTCGATTTCATGGGACCCTTCCCACCGTCAAAAGGAAACAAATATATACTTGTGGCGGTTGATTACTTGTCTAAATGGGCCGAGACCGAAGCTCTTCCAACAAACGATGGAAGAGTAGTGGTAAAATTTCTGAAAAAATTATTCTCTCGTTTTGGAACACCAAAATCTTTGATAAGTGATAGGGGTACCCATTTTTGCAATTATCAACTCGAAAAAATCTTAACAAGATATGGGGTCTATCACCGGGTCTCGACAGCATATCACCCTCAAACAAATGGACAAGCCGAAGTGACTAACAGAGGTTTAAAACGAATACTTGAAAAAACCGTAGGACTAAATAAAAAGGAATGGGCTGATAAGTTAGATGATGCTTTATGGGCCTTTCGGACTGCTTATAAAACCACTATAGGCACAACCCCGTATATGCTCGTCTATGGAAAAAGTTGTCATTTGCCCATAGAAATAGCTCACAAAGCCTACTGGGTAATAAAAAGTGTAAACCTAGACTTAGAAACTGCAGGTAAAAATCGATTCTGTCAAATAAATGAATTAGACGAACTAAGGAATTTTGCATACTCTAACTCTGAAATTTATAAGGAAAGAATGAAAAATTTACACGACAAATATATTAAACCTAATGAATTTCAAGTAGGAGACCAAGTTCTGTTGTTTAATTCTCGACTTCGATTATTTCCGGGTAAACTAAAATCCAGGTGGTCAGGACCTTTTTCCATCACCCATATTTTTCCTCACGGTGCAGCAGAAATTAAAGCTCGAAATGGGATTCCATTCAAAGTCAATGGCCAACGGCTAAAACTCTATCGAGGATCCATTGAGGATGAGGAAGAAGAGATCTTGCTTCAAACGGTCAACGAATAAAAAGTATCCACATCATACCTGGTATGTTACGAACAAGTAAGTATACATCGAAAGCGGTAAGTCTTTCAACCAGGCTTATTAGGAAAAACGGGCACCCACACGAGCACATAAAAAAAAATTAAAATTTTGCTCGGCACGGGGCCGTGTCGGCGCAACTGTCGGGATAAAACCCTCTTTTCATAACAGTTACATCATTCCACACGCCCCGTTTCCCCAAAAAAGCTCTGGTCCGAGGCGATTTTCTGCAGATTTTCGACGTTACCTCTAGATCTAACAACATCAAGGTATGATTCTAACATCATTAGCATTTAGATTAGTTACTTGCATGTAGTTAAACATCAAAAATTTGGGGAAAAATCTAGGGTTCTTGAAGTTCATCCGGATCAAACCTCGAATTTTTGAAGTAAGATGTTAGTATTAGTTTAGATTAGTGTAATGGGAAGTAAATACACTTGTATTGTTGATAGATTTGCCCGATTTTTCACAAAAACCTCAAACCCTTGTTTTTGAACCGAAAAAGATAAAATTGAAGGGGTAAACGGGTTGTTTTGGGAAAAACGGCATTTAGGGTTTCATTTTCAGGGAAAACCGCACCTACTTGGCCAAAAATTTTCAGATTTTCGGGACCGGGTCGAAAAATGAAGTTTTTGAGTAACAGACGCCTGGACACGGGGTTGTGCCCGCTGAGCACGGGGCCGTGTCCAGCTCACTGTTTGCAGTTTCTTTCAAAAATATCACTGTTTCGTGCTAACTTTTGGTGTATTCTTTCAGATGTCGAAGTTCACAAGATTTAACGCGAATAATGTGACAACTCGAGTTTCCAAGGTTTCCATCTTCGCATTAGTTACACTTTAATTGTTTAAACTGTTTGTTTTCACGACTTCTTTGTTTCACGGTGATACACGTTTGTAATATATTACATCGTATTATGATTGATATGGTTTATATTGGTGGGCATCATAGTGTGTTGGTATATATGTTGATGTATAAATAGCAGGCTTGTATTGATGATGTGTTTGTGTAACTAAGAATAACAAAAACGGAGCCATGACCGAAATCACCCCAACCCAAATGCCCCACCCGAAAACACCCAGTGGCCAAAAACACACCATGAGACCAACGAAAAAAAAAAACAAATGGGCTTCGGCCCAGTAGTGATCGATTTTGATATTTAGTTATTAACCTTCACGCAAAAATTATCTAGCAAAACCCTAATCACCTCTCATACTCTCTCTCTCTCGCTTTTCTTTGAAACCCGACGGCTGCCCTTCTCTCGTTTGAAGTCAGATCCTCGGAGTTGGGTCGTTCCTTGTTCGGTTAGTGTTTTCACATTAAATTGACTTCAGTTTTATATGGATGTTCAGAGTGTTCCGATTCCACTATGCATGATTAGATCAATTATATAATTATATGTGAAACCTATTGATGGTGTTGGGTTTTAGGATTGATGTGATTGAACAATTAATCTTGAAACATATGAATGTGATCTTCTGACAAGTTGTATAAAAATGTGAAGTATAAATGGTCATCATAAATATAAACTGTGACAACTAATGATCATGAGCATATGTTTGGAATTGACTTGTAAGAATAGAATCTCTCATTATTTTCGGCCACATGTTTGCTATTTGTGTTTTAAATTGGATACCATAGGTTAAGTGCCATCTTTGGTCCAATAACCTTTTGAGGTGATGGACAGTTGTCGGCCATGATGGATGTTTTGGATGATAGATTGATAGGATAGTGATGAGCATATGTTTTTGAAATGATTGGTATATTAGGGATTCGTGTAATCTAATGCAAGATCGGTGTTATTATGCATGATGGTCCGATTTTTTTTCAAGGACATAGAGTCCGAACTTTTTGATGTGTTTAGTCCAAACTTTTATTAATGAAGCAAGGGTCCGAATTATATGTATATATAAGAGTCCGAATTTTTTTTAGTGAGGTATGCCCTTGTCCGAGTTTGTGATGATGAAACCTTGTCCGACTTTTATAAGTTATAAGGGGTCCGACTTTTGTTGTGTGAGTTGAAGTCCGACTTTTTGACAAGGAAAAAGCCTGTCCGAGTTTGTAAGGAGAAGCCCCTGTCCGAGTTTAAAGGGGGGGGGAGCCCCTTGGTCCGACTTTCGTTGTGTTAAAACATCTTGTCCGAACTTTATAACATGGTTTGATTGTCCGAGTTTTAACTAGGAAGCTTTGCCCGAATGTTTGATGGTGTAATGTAATAGTCCGACTCTTGCTTGTTATACACATGATCTGACTATTGGTTAAGTTATTAACCTTGTTAACTCTATGAGTTGATAAACTATGTTAGAGTGTAATTCAGTTAAAGATGTTAACTCCGTTATGACTGTAAAGATGCTAACTCAGCTAGACATGTAACATTACTAGTGTGCGAATCCTGCTAAGTGTGTTAATTTGGTGAAGTATGTTAACTGCCTGTTCTTCCTATCAAGCATGAATTGTATGAAGATGATTAGCTGGTTGTAATGCCTGATGTTAACTGTTACACACACTATGTGATGAACTTTGCATGCGAAACCTTACAAACATGTACTGACTGTGAACACATGCATACCTTAGGCTTTGATTGATTCCTTGTGAGCACTTAACTTAGCATGCCGAGCAAACCAAGGTGAGTTCACACAGCCAAGGCATGGGGTTCCCAGGGTGGGAATGGGAGTTGATTATTTACTTGTACTTACCTAGATAATGGAAATTAGGGATACGATCCTCGGGTGAGGAAGGTTATTGATAAGATACTACTAGACTAGTGATACTAATAGAACTGATCTTCGCATACACGCCGGGGTTGGCTGCGATAATATGACTAATCTTCGCACACATGCCTAGGAAGGCTGCGAACTATACACAAAACTTCGCACAGGTGTCGGGTGGCCGCGATACAAATATACCTAGTCTAGAATACTTGGAAACTTTCCCTAATCTTCGCATACATGCCTAGAGGGCCGCGATACGAACTAGATACGATACATGACTTAATGAACGAACACAAGGCTCGCAATATGGATACCATAACTAAACAATAAACATTTCACTTGGGAAACCCCCACCATCTTTGGATATGTTTGGGAAACAGGGTAAACTGGTTAATCATGTTTTCAATTATGGGAAACCCCCACGGCAAGTAAGCCAACAAAAGACAAACTATGTTTTCGTAAAACACTTAAAACGAACATCCAACTGTGAACTCGCTCAACATTGTTGTTGACTCTCTATTACATGCCTTGCAGGCTTATAGGTGCATATCCAAGGAACTTGCTGTCTGGGAAGCTAGAGTGGTCATGGGTCGAGACACATGGAAACGCAACACAAGAACTAAGAACTTACATGTGGTTTTATAAACACTCATTGATTAAAATATGCTTCCGCTGTAAACTGTGAAACATTGTAATATTGTAACACTTGTTGTTTATAAGTGAAAGTATTATTCACCTATTCTTATGAGTTCAATGTGATTGATGGTTAAGATCCTGGTCAGTCACGCCTCCAAGCGGTGGTACTCCGCATGTGGATTTTGGGGGTGTGACAGATTGGTATCAGAGCCATTGGTTATAGTGAACTTGGTTTTAAAAAGGGGAAACTGTTTTGGTAAAACCAGACTATAACCGGACAGATTCTGAAAACGGGAATACGACCATGACACTCAGCTCCAGATTGCAAGGTTCGTCTTTCTTATACTCATTGTACTACACAACTAGTGAACACCTACATACGATATTGCATGGATTGCACGTTTAGCACACCGATATGAATTCATGAACACTTTCACGTAATAAGTGACCGATAGGGTGGTCTTTCCCTAAACCTTCATAACCTATGCTATGTGATACTCTTTGATTCCTACTTGAGTGTGGGGAACCATTTGACATGAGTTAAGAGGAGCTGAGATGAACATGCAAATCACAATATTATTGTGGGTGCACACATAATAATAATGTGGGGTGCATGTGAGTCCCAGTAAGGCTAAACAAGTGGAAAAGGGGTTCTGTCCCGTTATTTGATCAATATGAAACATAACCAACCTATAGGGGCCATAGTAGTAATTGTCTCCCTACTCAAACTTAAACGTGAACTTCTCCATTATTGTTGGATTCTTTCGAAACTCGATGCTGTCGAGTGTTACCTAAACACCCATTAGAACATCTAGCGAACCGTGTAGAATGTTAGGTGCTTATACGAACGTCCCTGAGTTGGATGTCCTTGTGTCGAATGATTGAACGAAATTTACCCTACTCCTCCTCGTTTTCTGAAACTCATGGATTGACGTCTCCAAATCCCGAAGTGTGATCACTTCCGCAACACTCTCGTATCAGATAGCGAACCACTTGAACCACTCGTAACGACGACGGACAGGAGGATGAGCGTAGCACCTTACCGACCTATGTACGGGTTAAGTTAAAACATCATCAACCCAAGGAACAATGGCAGATTTAGGAGCTCTAGTAGCAGTAGCAATAACACTGGATGTGGTACTCGCGATGGGTAATTAGGATTGGTATGGACAACACCAATATTGTAACAACATGGTGGTCTTCGTGCTCTTAGTAATAATTCACTTCGTCACTGTTCGGCTCAACTTTAATACATCTCGAAACCGAACCTGCTATGGAAATGACAGATGGCGAGCCTATTGGAACCTCATATGGGTGTAGGAATGCAAACTCGACCTTGTGGGACAAGTGACAGCATCGACCATCCTTCTGCTACCCTTGATAGTTTTGACGCAGTAGCCATGTGGACTGGCTACCCAGATATCGTATGCATACACTCAGTGAGGAGAAAACCTTGTACGAGAAATGTTACCTCTTGCAGCGTGTCAGAGTGGAACAACGGTTAACTTCATTTCCGCAAGAAGGGCCAGGAGTGTCTACGGAAGAATTACCCTGCAATGTTAACCCTCAACACGGATGTCAAGACTAAGGAAAGGAGGATCGAGGATTCCTCAATTATACATGACTTCTCCCTAAGTGTTACCAGAAGAACTGTCAGGTTTATCTACACATTGTTAAGTGGGATGTCAGACCCGTATCATGCTAGAAGTAGCCTTTGTTATTAGTACATCTTATTACCTTACACCAGGAAGGTCGCAGGAACTGCCTAAGCAGCTTCAAGAATTAATGGACTCGAGTTTCGTCGGATCTAGTTTTCGCTTTAAGGAGCCCCCGTTATACCCGTGAAGAGAAGCTTTTCCGCACGTGTTATGATTATCGAGGACTCAACAAAGTGACGGTAAAGAACCGCTATCCTCCTCCACGAATTGATGATTTATTCGACCAGTTACAAGGGTCGAGCTACTACTCCAAGATAGACCTGAGGTCAGGATTACCACCAGCTGAGAGTCCAGGATGAGGACGTCTCCAAAACAGCATTCAGAACTCGCTACGACCACTACGAGTTTCTAGTTATGCCATTCGGGCTAACGAACGCACCGGCAGTTTTCATGGATCTTACGAACAGAGTGTGCAAGCCTTATTCAGACAAGTTTGTGATTGTCTTCATCGACGACATTCTGATCTACTCCAAGAGTCAGGAGGAACACAAGCAGCACTTACGCCTTACCTTGGAACTTCTTCGAAAGGAGCAACTGTACGCCAAGTTTTCAAAATACGACTTCTGGCTTCGTGAAGTCCACTTTCTAGGCCATGTGGTAAACAAGGATGGGATTCATGTTGATCCATCCAAGGTAGATTCGATCAGGAACTGGCCTGCACCGCGAACACCAACGGAAATACGCCAATTCTTGGGTTTAGCAGGGTACTACAGGCGATTCATCAAAGACTTCTCAAAGATCGCGCAGCCGCTTACAATGCTGACACAGAAAGGTGTTACCTATCGTTGGGGTAATACACAAGAAACGGCTTTCCAGTACCTAAAGGATAGACTTTGCAGCGCACCTATTCTCTCATTGCCAGAGGGCACGGATGATTTTGTGGTTTATTGTGACGCATCGATGCAGGGGCTTGGTTGTGTATTAATGCAACGGGATAAAGTTATTGTGTACGCTTCACGTCAACTCAAGGTTCACGAACGGAACTACACGACGCACGATTTAGAGCTGGGAGCTATTGTTTTCGCGCTTAAGATATGGCGACACTACCTATACGGTACCAAGTGCACTATCTACACCGATCACTGGAGTCTCGAGCATATCTTCAAGTAGAAGGAATTGAACATGCGTCAACGACGATGGGTCGAGTTACTTAATGATTACGAATGCGCCATCAAGTACCATCCAGGCAAAGCCAATGTTGTGGCTGACGCTCTCAGTCGAAAAGACACTCTACCTAGGCGTGTACGAGATTTGCAGCTTACTATTCAGTCTAATCTTCCTGCACAGATACGAGATGCTCAGGTAGAAGCATTGAAACCAGAACACGTAAGGGCTGAAGCCTTACGTGGCTCAAGACAACGGTTAGAACAGAAGGAAGACGGCGCCTACTATGTAACAGGACGTATTTGGGTCCCACTATATGGCGGTCTACGGGAACTTGTGATGGATGAAGCTCATTAGTCTCGCTACTCGGTACATCCAGGCTCGGATAAAATGTACCACGATCTTAGAACCACATACTGGTGGCCTAGCATGAAGGCCCATATAGCAACCTACGTCGGCAAGTGTTTGACCTGTGCGAGGGTCAAGACAGAGTACCAGAAACCCTCAGGCCTACTTCAGCAACCCAGGATACCACAATGGATATGGGAGGAAATTTCCATGGATTCTGTTACTGGTCTGCCTAGATCCCAGCGTGGGAATGATACTATTTGGGTGATCGTAGATCGACTCACAAAGTCTGCTCATTTCTTGGCTATCAAAGAAACGGATAAGTTCTCTACGTTAGCAGACATCTACTTGAAAGAAGTTGTTTCGAGGCACGGAGTGCCAACCTCCATTATTTCGGATCGGGATGCACGATTCACTTCAGAACTATGGCAAGCAATGCACAAAGCTTTTGGCCCTCGACTAGACATGAGCACACCTTATCACCCTCAGACGGATGGGCAGTCTGAGCGCACGATTCAAACCCTAGAAGACATGCTTCGGGCATGCGTTATTGATTTCGGCAACAGCTGGGAAAAACATCTTCCTTTGGTGGAATTTTCATACAACAACAGTTACCACACCAGCATACAAGCCGCTCCATTCGAGGCATTGTACGGACGTAAATGCCGGTCACCTCTCTGTTGGGCAGAGTTGGGGGATAGTCAGATTACAGGTCCAGAAATGGTAGTTGACGCTACTGAACGAATTGCATAGATACGACAATGCATGGCGGCTGCTCGTGATCGCCAGAAAAGCTACGCTGATAAACGCAGAAAACCGCTCGAGTTCCAAGTTGGGGATCGAGTGCTACTCAAAGTCTCACCCTGGAAGGGTGTGGTTCGTTTTGGTAAACAAGGCAAGCTCAATCCACGGTATGTTGGACCGTTCGAAATCACTGAAGGAATAGGCAAAGTAGCCTACAGACTAAACCTACCAGGCGAACTCGGTGCAGTTCACAACGTATTCCACGTGTCGAATCTGAAGAAGTGTCTGTCAGATGAGACCCTCATAGTTCCTTTTAAGGAACTCACTATCGACGAGCGGTTGCAGTTCGTTGAGGAACCAGTTGAAATCACGGACCGGGATGTCAAGGTCCTCAAGAACACTAGAATACCTCTTGTACGAGTTCGTTGGAACTCCCGTCGTGGCCCAGAGTACACCTGGGAACGAGAAGATCAAATGGAACTCAAGTATCCCCAGTTATTCGAAAACCGTGCAACCACTACTGAGGCTGAAGCTACTACTACAGAATTTCGGGACGAAATTCCAAATCATCGGGGGGATGATGTGATACCCCAGGAAAACCAGTAAACGATACAACTTACCTAGCTTCCTCAGTAACCGCGTGCTAAATTTCGGGACGAAATTTCTTTCAAGTTGGGGATAATGTGACAACTCGAGTTTCCAAGGTTTCCATCTTCGCATTAGTTACACCTTAATTGTTTAAACTGTTTGTTTTCACGACTTGTTTGTTTCACGGCGATACACGTTTGTAATATATTACATCGTATTGTGATTGATATGGTTTTTATTGGTGGGCATCATAGTGTGTTGGTATATATGTTGATGTATAAATAGCAGGCTTGTATTGATGATGTGTTTGTGTAACTAAGAATAACAAAAATGGAGCCATGACCGAAATCACCCCAACCCAAATGCCCCACCCGAAAACACCCAGTGGCCAAAAACACACCATGAGACCAACGAAAAAAAAAAACAAATGGGCTTCGGCCCAGTAGTGATCAATTTTGATATTTAGTTATTAACCTTCATGCAAAAATTATCTAGCAAAACCCTAATCACCTCTCATACTCTCTCTCTCGCTTTTCTTTGAAACCCGACGGCTGCCCTTCTCTCGTTTGAAGTCAGATCCTCCGAGTTGGGTCGTTCCTTGTTCGGTTAGTGTTTTCACATTAAATTGACATCAGTTTTATATGGATGTTCATAGTGTTCCGATTCCACTATGCATGATTAGATCAATTATATAATTATATGTGAAACCTATTGATGGTGTAGGGTTTTAGGATTGATGTGATTGAACAATTAATCTTGAAACATATGAATGTGATCTTCTGACAAGTTGTATAAATATGTGAATTATAAATGGTCATCATAAATATAAACTGTGACAACTAATGATTATGAGCATATGTTTGGAATTGACTTGTAAGATTAGAATCTCTCATTATTGTCGGCCACATGTTTGCTATTTGTGTTTTAAATCGGATACTATAGGTTAAGTGCCATCTTTGGTCCAATAACCTTTTGAGGTTATGGACAGTTGTCGGCCATGATGGATGTTTTGGATGATAGATTGATAGGATAGTGATGAGCATATGTTTTTGAAATGATTGGTATATTAGGGATTCGTGTAATCTAATGCAAGATCGGTGTTATTATGCATGATGGTCCGATTTTTTTTCAAGGACATAGAGTCCGAACTTTTTGATGTGTTTAGTCCAAACTTTTATTAATGAAGCAAGGGTCCGAATTATATGTATATATAAGAGTCCGAATTTTTTTTAGTGAGGTATGCCCTTGTCCGAGTTTGTAATGATGAAACCATGTCTGACTTTTATAAGTTATAAGGGGTCCGACTTTTGTTGTGTGAGTTGAAGTCCGACTTTTTGACAAGGAAAAAGCCTGTCCGAGTTTGTAAGGGGAAGCCCCTGTTCGAGTTTAAAGGGGGGGAGCCCCTTGGTCCGACTTTTGTTGTGTTAAAACATCTTGTCCGAACTTTATAACATGGTTTGATTGTCCGAGTTTTAACTAGGAAGCTTTGCCCGATTGTTTGATGGTGTAATGTAATAGTCCGACTCTTGCTTGTTATACACATGATCTAACTATTGGTTAAGTTATTAACCTTGTTAACTCTATGAGTTGATAAACTATGTTAGAGTGTAATTCAGTTAAACATGTTAACTCCGTTATGACTGTAAAGATGCTAACTCAGCTAGACATGTAACATTGCTAGTGTGCGAATCCTGCTAAGTGTGTTAATTTGGTGAAGTATGTTAACTGCCTGTTCTTCCTATCAAGCATGAATTGTATGAAGATGATTAGCTGGTTGTAATGCCTGATGTTAACTATTACACACACTATGTGATGAACTTTGCATGCGAAACCTTACAAACATGTACTGACTGTGAACACATGCATACTCTAGGCTTTGATTGATTCCTTGTGAGCACTTAACTTAGCATACCGAGCAAACCAAGGTGAGTTCACACAGCCAAGGCATGGGGTTCCCAGGGTGGGATCGGGAGTTGATTATTTACTTGTACTTACCTAGATAATGGAAATTAGGGATACGATCCTCGGGTGAGGAAGGTTATTGATAAGATACTACTAGACTAGTGATACTAATAGAACTGATCTTCGCATACACGCCGGGGTTGGTTGCGATAATATGACTAATCTTCGCACACATGCCTAGGAAGGCTGCGAACTATACACAAAACTTCGCACAGGTGCCGGGTGGCCGCGATACAAATATACCTAGTCTAGAATACTTGGAAACTTTCCCTAATCTTCGCATACATGCCTAGAGGGCCGCGATACGAACTAAATACGATACATGACTTAATGAACGAACACAAGGCTCACAATACGGATACCATAACTAAACAATAAACATTTCACTTGGGAAACCCCCACCATCTATGGATATGTTTGGGAAAACAAGGTAAACTGGTTAATCATGTTTTCAATTATGGGAAACCCCCACGGCAAGTAAGCCAACTAAAGACAAACTATGTTTTCGTAAAACACTTAAAACGAACATCCAACTGGGAACTCGCTCAACATTGTTGTTGACTCTCTATTACATGCCTTGCAGGCTTATAGGTGCATATCCAAGGAACTTGTTGTCTGGGAAGCTGGAGTGGTCATGGGTCGAGACACATGGAAACGCAACACAAGAACTAAGAACTTACATGTGGTTTTATAAACACTCATTGATTTAAATATGCTTCCGCTATAAACTGTGATACATTGTAATATTGTAACACTTGTTGTTTATAAATGAAAGTATTATTCACCTATTCTTATGAGTTCAATGTGATTGATGGTTAAGATCCTGGTTGTCACACCCCGATTTCCACGTGTTTCACCGGTGGGCCCGGTGGGGGATTACCGTGACGTAGTTGGCAACAATATAGTCAAACCACACAATTATATAAATACACAGCGGAAGCTTAAAGATAAATATATACTTCAACCTCTGGTTGTAATATCAAATGTATTACAGAAGTCGAATGTATCCACAGCGGATCAAAATAATATTAAAATATTGTTCATTCAGATACGGCATCGAGTTTGCGAGACTATTCGTGATGCTTAGGAAGCTAATACCAGCCAATTTCGTATAGTACCTGCACTTAATCTTTTTGGAGAAAATACGTCAGTTTACACTGGTAAATACATTCAACTGACACATTTAAAAATGTTTATTAAAATTGATTTGAATGCACAAGGCACAAACTCTTTTATAACTTGGGAAAATTATTAAAATCTTGTGAACGTATTACATGTTCTTTTGTGCGTTCAGTAGCCCGGATCGTGCCGGGTTAAAGATTAATAGACACACCACATTGCGTAAAACAGTAGTATAGAAACCAACGGCTACGTCTTTTAATTAAATGTCGACAATATATACCGGGTGTACGCCTACACCGGGATGTCGATGGTCGTGGCCATTTCGTAAAATGATGCCAAGGATATCCGGGACAACGGTCATTAACCCCCCAAAGGCTTATAAGAAACAAAACTGTTTAAATGAGCCGATCATAATATTTAATTAACCACCTAAGCGATGGAAGACATGATGCTCAATCAAGCGGTAAATATTATACCGTATCCCAAGCCCATATAGGGGAAATAAGTTAAAAGTATTTACCTTTGCAAGTATTATTCCTTAATTTGATTAAATCACCGATAGCTTTTACTGGGCTCCTAATCTGGAACGAAGGTTTTAATTAACCTCTTAGAATCCTAACGGGTCTTTATATTGGCCGTAGCCTAGACCGGTTGGTTCCGGAATATAAATGTGGTTTAATCGCGCGAAAAGGCGAAAACCGAGAATGGAATGTGATTCTGCCCCAAACAAGTTCAGAGACTTGTTTTATATGGGTTCAAGGTTCACACTCTGGATTTTGGGGTTCAAATAATATAATTTGACCCGTATCGACTAATCTATGAAAACTAGTTTCATAAGCCGAACCGTGTGCGCAATAGGCGAAACGGTTAACCATGAGAGTCTTACGCTTATTTCCTAAGTCAATATGCCTTAAAGAGGTTGTGGTATCAGTAGGATACCTTCCGTGATGCCCATAACGAGTTTAAGTTAATATTATGCCTCGTAGGGGCTTTTCGGTCGTTTTAAAGACTTTAAAAGGGCTTTTCGAGTTCTACAGGAAATCTGAGTTTCCCGATCAGTTTGTAAAGTCTAAAATACTTTATTTATTATTTAAAATCAGTAGCAACTGGAATTGGGTCAAAAGACCTTGTAGAACTCAAGTTTTGGCCGAAAAGTGCATATTCGGTATTTACCGAACCGTAGCCATAACCGCAGGTTATGAGCAAGGTAAAAATTATTAAAAATCTTTAAAATTCCCAAAATATTATTTTATAACAGTGGGTAAAAGTTTTGGTGACGAAATCTTGGTTTAGATAGGCGTTATGCTAATTGCGCCGTTTATTACAAAAGTTTACTTTAATTGCGCTATTTAGCATAACTCTTATTCTAGACCGCGGATTGGCGTGAAACTTTAAGGACATGCTTATAATTTAGTAAGCAAGGTTATGGTCCGTTCACGTGTCCGAAATACTCGTTTTATTTTTAAAAGGCCGTTACGGTCAACTTTTAGGCGATTAACGGAAATGCGTAAAAGACTCGGACAAATCATGAACCGGTCACAGAGGCTTATACCACCATGTAACCTGGTCCTAAGAGAGTCCTAAGACATATCTATACCTCACTAAAATGGGTCAGAACTGAAGTCAAAGCAAAAGTCAAACTTTTGCGACATTCGGCTCCGAACCGATTCAATATAGCAAATGGTCGATTCAAACGAGCGCAAACAAGTTTATATACTTATTATCATGTTTTATGAGTGTCTAAACAGGTTCCATAGTATATACATTACAAATTATGCATAAATCGCAAAAATAGCTTTCTGTTGACTTTTTAACCGTTCGTTTGACTCGACATTTGAGCTAGTTAGAGTGGTGATCAGAGGGAACCCTTTTAGTGATTTATTACCCACATAAATACCAACTCATAACTACTTTTGATTCGTCATAAGACTGAACCATCTTGGATTTATTTTAAAGTCAAACCGTATTTACGACGGTTTGGTTTTTAGCTATATACTAAGCAAGAATTGAACTACAAAGGATCTAAGCAACTTACAGAAGTTGAAACTTGATTGTAGAACAGAGAAGAACACTTGAGAGCCTTTAGAATGATCAGAGATGTGTGTTTGTGTTGTGATGAACTTATGAACACAAGCTTGCTATTTATAGCCAAAGACATGGTCCAAGATCATCACACAACACCCTACAACTGATCATGGATGGATGGCATGTGTCCTAGAGGGTTATGGGTCGAGTAGGGGGCAACCATACTCCTAAAAACCCATCATTTAATGTTTTGGCGCTTAAAACAGCCAACAGCCAAAAATCTGTCGCTGGGCGCTACTTATGGACCGTATGGCTTCGGCCTTGCGGTCCGTAAGCCATAGGCGGATCTCAGCAATCATTCCCCCTTCTTACGGTCCGTAAGGCATACCCTTTACGATCCGTAAGGGGTTAAAATTAAATCTTTTTCAAATCTTTTTGTAATGATTAAAAATCTTGGTAATTAATTACCTGGCCTTTCGGGTTTGAAGGGGTAACTTTTGCGATAAGGCCCTTGATTAATTACGATTAGGGACCTCGCGTTATTTACCCGTGTTGTTAAGCCCCTGGTTAATTTATTTATTTTCCAAAGGCCTTAATTTATAATATTGACGCTTTTAACCCTTCTCCTACGAATTCGATCGTAACTTACTCGTTTCATAACGAAACTTCGCGAAATTTATATATTACCTTTTAGTGAGTGTATAATACCGTTACAAAGCCTTGGGAATGTTAAAGGGCCACTCAGAGGTATAATTAAACATGTTGACACAGTTAATCCCTGTAGCTTGTAATCTCTCACTTTCTTTCGCGTTTCGCTTTCGTTCGATCTATGATTTATTCGTTTGAAGGTTCAATCATTATTTAGGGTTACTATACCGTATATTTACCCTTGTTGACATTTATAACCCTCGAATTTACATACTTTCAAGGTTTGTTAAATTTAGTCCTTTATTTAATATCAACGCCACGTGTAATCAAACGACACGTGTTAACACATCATTGGACACAAAAATTCGAGGTGTTACATCCTCACCCCCTTAAAATAAATCTCGACCTGAGATTTACTCAAATAAATAGGGGTATTTTTCTTTCATTGTAGCTTCGACTTCCCACATATATTCAGGACCTCTACGAGCATCCCATTTGACTTTTACAATCGGTACGTGCTTTCTCCGAAGCTTTTTCACCTGTCGATCCTCAATCGACAAAGGTTTTTCTATAAACTTTAAGCTCTCATCTATATGCACATCTGTATGTGGGATCACCAATGATTCATTGGCGAGGCACTTCTTGAGATTGCAGATATGGAACACGTTATGGATTCCATTGAGCTCTTCAGGCAAATTCAATTTATAGGCAACTGATCTGACACGTTCAATGACCTCAAAAGGTCCTATGTATCTCGGACTCAGTTTGCCTTTCTTGCCGAAACGCATCACCCCCTTCCAGGGTGATACTTTAAGCAACACCTTTTCACCCACTTCGAAGTGAAAATCCTTACGCTTTGGATCAGCGTAACTCTTCTGCCTATCGCGAGCAGCCTTGAGACGTTCCCGAATCTGGACAATCTTGTCCGTTGTCTGGAAAACTATCTCTAGTCCCGATAATTGGACCTCTCCTACTTCCGCCCAACAAACAGGCGATCTACATTTCCTACCGTATAATGCCTCGAAAGGCGTAGCCTTTATGCTGGTATGGTAGCTATTATTGTAGGAGAATTCGATTAGGGGTAGGTTCTTATCCCAGTTACCACCTAAATCGATCGCACATGCACGAAGCATGTCTTCTAACGTCTGGATAGTACGCTCACTTTGACCGTCCGTCTGTGGATGGTAAGCCGTACTGAAGTTCAAACGCGTGCCCAAAGGTTGCTGGAAACTCTTCCAGAAGAGAGACGTGTATCTAGTATCCCTGTCGGAGATGATAGACACAGGTATGCCGTGTAAGGCTACAATCTTATCTACATAAAGTTGGGCTAACATATCGGAGCTATATGTCTCCTTGATGGGTAGAAAATGAGCTGATTTGGTCAGCCTATCGACTATGACCCATATTGTATCGTTTCCTTTCCGGGTTTTTGGTAACTTGGTTATGAAATCCATAGTTACACATTCCCACTTCCACTCGGGAAGTTCAGGCTGTTGTAGCAAGCCAGATGGCTTTTGGTGCTCGGCTTTGACTTGAGCACAAGTCAAGCACTTTGCTACATGGGCGGCCACGGACTTTTTCAAGCCTATCCACCAATAATTTGCCTTTAAGTCTTGATACATTTTGTCTGCACCAGGATGGACTGAATATTTGGAACTATGGGCTTCCTGGAGGATAACATCTCGTAGTCCCCCATAAATCGGAACCCATATTCGTCCGTTTAATCTAAGGATTCCATCCTTGCTAAGAGTCAACTGCTCCTCAGTTACTCCTAACTTTTCATTAGGATAATTAGCTTCCAACACAGCCTCCCGCTGCGCAGCTAATATCTTTTCAATTAAATTGTTTTTGACCTCAATGCTCTTGGCATTGATTCTAATAGGTTTTACCCTTTCTTTCCTGCTCAAGGCATCAGCGACTACATTCGCTTTGCCGGGATGGTACCTGATCTCACAATCATAGTCATTCAAGGTTTCCATCCAACGGCGCTGCCTCATGTTCAACTCTTTCTGATTGAACAGGTGCTGGAGGCTTTTGTGATCAGAATAAACCACAAATTTAATACCATAAAGGTAATGCCTCCACAATTTTAGTGCAAATACAACGACACCGAACTCCAAATCATGGGTGGTGTAATTCTTTTCGTGCACCTTTAATTGTCGTGAAGCGTAGGCAATAACCTTGCCCTTCTGCATAAGCACACACCCCATGCCTGTGTGTGATGCATCGCAGTAAACTACGAATTCTTCTGTACCTTCAGGTAAGGTCAACACAGGTGCGTTGCTCAGCTTTTGCTTCAGGATTTCGAAGGATTCTTGCTGCTTTGGGCCCCAAATGAACTTTTCTTTCTATTTGGTTAGGGAAGTCAAGGGCGCAGCAATCCTAGAAAAATTCTCAATAAACCTCCTGTAGTATCCTGCTAACCCCAGGAAACTACGTATTTCGGTAGGCGTCTTTGGCTCTTGCCAGTTCATGACTGCCTCTACCTTAGCGGGATCCACTTGGATACCACGCTCACTTACAACGTGCCCTAAAAACTGAACCTCTCGTAGCCAGAATTCACATTTCGAGAATTTGGCGAAGAGTTTCTCATGCTGTAGTAATTCGAGAATGCAACGGAGGTGCTTCTCGTGGTCAGCTTGGCTTTTGGAATATATAAGAATATCGTCGATGAAGACGATGACAAATTTTTCCCAATACGGCTTGCAGACGCGATTCATGAGATCCATGAACGCAGCCGGTGCATTTGTGAGCCCAAAAGGCATCAATAGGAACTCGTAATGACCATAGCGAGTCCTAAATGCTGTCTTATGTACATCTTCATCTCTGACCCTTAGCTGATGATAGCCCGACCTCAAGTCGATTTTTGAGAAGTAGCTTGCTCCTTGAAGCTGATCGAACAGATCGTCGATCCTTGGTAAAGGATATCTATTCTTGATGGTAACTTTGTTCAGCTCACGGTAATCGATGCACAACCGCATCGATCCGTCCTTCTTCTTTACAAATAGGACAGGTGCTCCCTAGGGAGATGAACTAGGTCTGATAAAGCCTTTTGCCAACAATTCATCCAACTGGGTTCTCAGTTCCTTCATTTCAGTAGGAGCTAGCCTGTAAGGTGCTCTAGCTATAGGAGCTGCTCCTGGTATAATATCTATTCTGAATTCCACTTGTCTATCTGGTGGTAAACCAGGTAGTTCTTCGGGAAAAACCTCGGGATATTCAGAAATGACAGGAAGATCCTCTATCTTCGGCTTAGGCTCTTCAATTATCACCTGAGCCATGTAAATGACACAGCCTCTGTTCAAACACCTAGAAGCTTTGAGCATAGATACGTCCTCGGGCAATCCGTACTGCGTATCTCCTCGAATGGTAAGCGATTCACCACTCGGAGTCTTTAATACTATATGCCTTTTGCCGCAAATGATTTGGGCCTGATTATGGGATAACCAGTCCATGCCTAGAACAATGTCGAAACCCGCTAGTTTGAAAGGAAGTAGAGATAGAGGAAAAGAATGGTTCTTAATGGACATTTCACATCCCTCTAGCACAGTGGAGATGGTTTCTATCGTGCCGTCTGCTAACTCTACCTCGTATTTCATATCTAGGGTTTTGATCGGTACGTTCAACAGTTTACAAAACTTTTGGTCTACAAAGGACTTATCAGCGCCAGAATCGAAAAGTACTCTTGCAAATATATTATTTACGAAAAAAGTACTTGTAAGCACATTGTCGTTCTGTACTGCCTCCTTTGCATCCATGCGGAAGACTCTAGCATTTGTCTTCTTGGTCTCCTCCGGTTTCCTGGCATTCTTAGGGCAGTTGCTCTTGATTTGCCCCTTTTCATTGCAACCGTAGCAGGTTGCGTCCTTGATTTTCTTACAATCCACTGTCTTATGTTCCTTGGACTTGCATAGTCCACAGGAGGAAGTCTTTGGCTGCGACTGTGAATTCGACGCAAACCTACATTTCCCAGAGTGGGGTTTCTTGCAGATTTTGCAATTGGGTCTTTCAGCAGCCTGCCCATCCTTCTTCGTCTCAGCCCCTCTCTTGCCGTCACCGTTTCCACGGTGCTTCTTTCCGGACCTTCGTGAGGTATCATCCTCACGTTTCCTCTTTTCAGCCTCCTTGCTCCTTAGCGTCCTCAGACGGACAACATCTAAAGTTAGAGACAAGGAGAGGTCAGTAACTGACCTGAAGGTCGTCGGCCGAGAGGCCTTCACACTCGCCTTTATCGCAGGCTCCAAGCCCCCAATGAAACGGGCGATTCTTCTAGACTCTGGTGTCACAAGGTATGGAACCAGGCGAGACATCGTATTGAAGCTCGTCAAATATGCCTGGCAGTCCAGGTTCGTCATCACCAGTGACACAAAGTCAGACTCGATCTTCTCTACCTCATGCTGAGGGCAGTAGTTTTCCTTAATGAGAGCAATAAATTCCTCCCATGTCATCTTGTATAAAGCAGACTTACCTGATGCCTGCACCAACGCCCTCCACCATGCCAGGGCCTCGCCCTTAAATGACTGGGACACAAACTTCACCACATCCTTCTCTGCGCACCCACTGATGTCCACAATGGTGTCCATCTCATCTAGCCAGGTGACACAATCAACAGCACCTTTCTCCCCCGTAAATTCCCGGGGCTTACAAGATACAAAATACTTGTAGGTGCAACCCTTGGCACCAGATGCATCAGTGTACTCTCGTTCACGACGAATACTATTTTCAGCTGACGAGTGATTGTCGTCATCCTTCTTGGGTTGAGAGAGTGGTTTGGAGTGTGTCTTTGGTTTGGAGAGTGGTTTTGTTACAGATCTGCTATGAGACTCAGTGTATTGGCGATCAAGAGCTGCCTGAATAGCATTGTCAATTAGAGCCTTTAGCTGTGCGCCGGTCAGATGCACCTGCGCATTGTCGTAGTCATCTTCATTAGTATGGCTATTCTCTCCATTGGGATCCGCCATTGTTACAGAAGATAACAAAATTTTATTCAGGAGATTATTATATAATTGTCTTTTATGACAATTTGTCAACCATGGTAACAGAGACCATATTTGGTTAACTTATTAATCATTTAATCTTAGGATTTGAATACATCCTATTTTAGCTATATCAATAATATTGGCGGCATAAAGCCTAATCACGAGGATGTTTTATACTATTAGCCGAGATTTCAGAGAATCAAAGGCATAGAGATTTGAACCGTAGTTCTTTTATCTCTTTCTGACAGGGAGTCATAGACCACCACTGCCTTTTGTCTTTATAAGACAATTATTATGGCCCATAGGCACTACACCTCTAATGGATGTTTTAATATGGTTGGCCCGTAGGCACTACATCACTTAATGGATGATTTAATAAGATTTGGCCCGTAGGCACTACATCACTAATGGATGTTTTAATAAGATTGATCACCTTCATTGGTGATTTAACCCACGATTTATGAATCATTTAGTTGGGTTTTGAAATCCTTAAAGGATTATTGTATAAGAAAGACGTGCGTGATTTTAACGAATCACATCTGCCATGATTGTTAACATGCTTGCAGCGGTTAACAGGGAATCTGAATCTTTCAACTAAGTCCTACCATCTTGGCCGGATCTTAAAAGACACCAGGCTAGGTTTCACTCGTAAGATTCTTTATTTAGGCAGATCAATTTAAAAGGAATGGTTTTGATTTATTTCATACATATTAAAACAAAACTCATAACATACATTCCATAATCTCAAATACAATCACATATTGCCCTAAACGGGTCTTTTAAACAGTACATACCTCCATAGAGGTTTTAAAATGAGTGATAAGTCCACGCAGGGACTAATATAAGATGGGTGTCCATGCAAGGACTAAAATATAAGTCCACGTAGGGACTGAAATATGATAAGTGTCCACGCAGGGACTTATTTCAAAGTAGAAATTACATTAGTACAACTATTAAGGGCTAGTGGTCACGTTTCTTCTTTTTTCCCTTCAGTAGGTTCGCCAAGCCCTTAAGAAATCCTCGGTGGCTCTTTTTCTCTTCTTCGAACTCTCTCTCCACACGATCTAGTCGATGGAGTATCTCTTCCTGTTCAGGAGGAGAGAAACGTGGTTGTGATGCTTGTTGCGGAACTGGAGGTCTGGGAGGTATTGGATACCCATGAGCTGAGTAGTCCGGTGCTCCCATGTTCCCATGAGCTCCGTCAGGGTAGCGTGCATTATATCTAGCCGACACCACATATGGGTCGCGCTCATAATTGTAGTTGTAATGTGCTTGTGACGGTTCGAACGGGTTGTAAGCCGTTGGACCCGTGTAAGCAGGTATGGGTTGGTCATACCCAAATGGTGGCGAATTTGGTGCAGCTGGTGCGGAGTTCGCCTCCTGTATAGGACTTGAAGGTCCTTCTTCTTGTAGTGGCGGATAGTGGCTACTACTAGAGTGTCGAGGGGTGCTGAAGTGGATACCCCCTCCTCCTCGTGTGGACATACGAGCATTTGTCCTCCTACGCCTTGGCGGATCAGGCATTACTGGTTGCGCCGGTGGCGGAGGTGGTGGCGTAACTGCCACAAAGCGTGAATCCTCAGAGGGATCCTGTGGATGTCGCGGTTGTTGTGATGTCTGTTGAGGTGGCGTGTAGTACCACTCATGTCGGTCGAGCAACGCTTGGAAACTATCTGGTCCCTGATAGGGTGTGCCATGGAAGGATGACCCATCAGAGACTTCTATCGGATGCGTGGGCGTACCACGAGCAGGTTCTGTTGGATCAGTATCTTCATCCATATGGTCTTCGGAGAAGTGATCTTGTGGCCCTAATGGAACAAAGCCTGAAGGTTCCTGTATGTAGTCAGCTGGATTAAACTGACCTATGAAGTATGGAGTAGGGTCGTCATAATTCCGGTGCGATACCGAACGTTGTAGAGGTATGAAGGAAGGTTGTGGGTTGTTGGGATCATTTTCTGAGTTTGGCCCAAAGGAGTGCCGGTATGATGGCGTCGAGCTGTGCGAGGTAGAATGCCTCGCGGGTTCGTAAAGGTCTCTTCGTCGTTGTGGTTCTTCGCTCCTTGTCATCGAAGGAGGTCTTGTACCTGACGGTCCAGCTTCGTGATCGTGATGTATCACGATATCTCCTCTGCCTCTTCTTCCCCTTCCTCTTCCTCGGAATATTACGGGCGGTATTTTTCCTGCTTTATAAAACTTTAAATACCAATAATAAAAGAAAAAGACAAAATTGGAATAACAATTCGAATTTGTCCTAAGTTCTTGTCTAGACTCAAGTATGTGCAATTGTGTCATTGAGATTAAACACATTAGGATAGTGTTTAATTCACTCAATGTTGGCTCTGATACCAACCTGTCACACCCCGATTTCCACGTGTTTCACCGGTGGGCCCGGTGGGGGATTACCGTGACATAGTTGGCAACAATATAGTCAAACCACACAATTATATAAATACACAGCGGAAGCTTAAAGATAAATATATAGACTTCAACCTCTGGTTGTAATATCAAATGTATTACAGAAG
Organism: Helianthus annuus; assembly: GCF_002127325.2. Taxonomy (NCBI): domain Eukaryota; kingdom Viridiplantae; phylum Streptophyta; class Magnoliopsida; order Asterales; family Asteraceae; genus Helianthus; species Helianthus annuus. The sequence continues at coordinate 157,592,693 of NC_035443.2, forward strand.
TCGAATGTATCCACAGCGGATCAAAATAATATTAAAATATTGTTCATTCAGATACGGCATCGAGTTTGCGAGACTATTCGTGATGCTTAGGAAGCTAATACCAGCCAATTTCGTATAGTACCTGCACTTAATCTTTTTGGAGAAAATACATCAGTTTACACTGGTAAATACATTCAACTGACACATTTAAAAATGTTTATTAAAATTGATTTGAATGCATAAGGCACAAACTCTTTTATAACTTGGGAAAATTATTAAAATCTTGTGAACGTATTACATGTTCTTTTGTGCGTTCAGTAGCCCGGATCGTGCCGGGTTAAAGATTAATAGACACACCACATTGTGTAAAACCGTAGTATAGAAACCAACGGCTACGTCTTTTAATTAAATGTCGACAATATATACCGGGTGTACGCCTACACCGGGATGTCGATGGTCGTGACCATTTCGTAAAATGATGCCAAGGATATCCGGGACAACGGTCATTAACCCCCCAAAGGCTTATAAGAAACAAAACTGTTTAAATGAGCCGATCATAATATTTAATTAACCACCTAAGCGATGGAAGACATGATGCTCAATCAAGCGGTAAATATTATACCGTATCCCAAGCCCATATAGGGGAAATAAGTTAAAAGTATTTACCTTTGCAAGTATTATTCCTTAATTTGATTAAATCACCGATATCTTTTAATGGGCTCCTAATCTGGAACGAAGGTTTTAATTAACCTCTTAGAATCCTAACGGGTCTTTATATTGGCCGTAGCCTAGACCGGTTGGTTCCGGAATATAAATGTGGTTTAATCGCGCGAAAAGGCGAAAACCGAGAATGGAATGTGATTCTGCCCCAAACAAGTTCAGAGACTTGTTTTATATGGGTTCAAGGTTCACACTCTGGATTTTGGGGTCCAAATAATATAATTTGACCCGTATCGGCTAATCTATGAAAACTAGTTTCATAAGCCGAACCGTGTGCGCAATAGGCGAAACGGTTAACCATGAGAGTCTTACGCTTATTTCCTAAGTCAATATGCCTTAAAGAGGTTGTGGTATCAGTAGGATACCTTCCGTGATGTCCGTAACGAGTTTAAGTTAATATTATGCCCCGTAGGGGCTTTTCGGTCGTTTTAAAGACTTTAAAAGGGCTTTTCGAGTTCTACAGGAAATCTGAGTTTCCCGTTCAGTTTGTAAAGTCTAAAATACTTTATTTATTATTTAAAATCAGTAGCAACTGGAATTGGGTCAAAAGACCTTGTAGAACTCAAGTTTTGGCCGAAAAGGGCATATTCGGTATTTACCGAACCGTAGCCATAACCGCAGGTTATGAGCAAGGTAAAAATTATTAAAAATCTTTAAAATTCCCAAAATATTATTTTATAACAGTGGGTAAAAGTTTTGGTGACGAAATCTTGGTTTAGATAGGCGTTATGCTAATTGCGCCGTTTATTACAAAAGTTTACTTTAATTGCGCTATTTAGCATAACTCTTATTCTAGACCTCGGATTGGCGTGAAACTTTAAGGACATGCTTATAATTTAGTAAGCAAGGTTATGGTCTGTTCACGTGTCCGAAATACTTGTTTTATTTTTAAAAGGCCGTTACGGTCAACTTTTAGGCGATTAACGGAAATGCGTAAAAGACTCGGACAAATCATGAACCGGTCACAGAGGCTTATACCACCATGTAACCTGGTCCTAAGAGAGTCCTAAGGCATATCTATACCTCACTAAAACGGGTCAGAACTAAAGTCAAAGCAAAAGTCAAACTTTTGCGACATTCGGCTCCGAACCGATTCAATATAGCAAATGGTCGATTCAAACGAGCGCAAACAAGTTTATATACTTATTATCATGTTTTATGAGTGTCTAAACAGGTTCCATAGTTATACATTACAGATTATGCATAAATCGCAAAAATAGCTTTCTGTTGACTTTTTAACCGTTCGTTTGACTCGACATGTGAGCTAGTTAGAGTGGTGATCAGAGGGAACCCTTTTAGAGGTTTATTACCCACATAAATACCAACTCATAACTACTTTTGATTCGTCATAAGACTGAACCATCTTGGATTTATTTTAAAGTCAAACCGTATTTACGACGGTTTGGTTTTTAGCTATATACTAAGCAAGAATTGAACTACAAAGGATCTAAGCAACTTACAGAAGTTGAGACTTGATTGTAGAACAGAGAAGAACACTTGAGAGCCTTTAGAATGATCAGAGATGTGTGTTTGTGTTGTGATGAACTTATGAACACAAGCTTGCTATTTATAGCCAAAGACATGGTCCAAGATCATCACACAACACCCTACAACTGATCATGGATGGATGGCATGTGTCCTAGAGGGTTATGGGTCGAGTAGGGGGCAACCATACTCCTGAAAACCCATCATTTAATGTTTTGGCGCTTAAAACAGCCAACAGCCAAAAATCTGTCGCTGGGCGCTGCTTACGGACCGTATGGCTTCGGCCTTGCGGTCCGTAAGCCATAGGCGGATCTCAGCAATCATTCCCCCTCCTTAAGGTCCGTAAGGCATACCCTTTACGGTCCGTAAGGGGTTAAAATTAAATCTTTTTCAAATCTTTTTGTAATGATTAAAAATCTTGGTAATTAATTACCTGGCCTTTCGGGTTTGATGGGGTAACTTTTGCGATAAGGCCCTTGATTAATTACGATTAGGGACCTCGCGTTATTTACCCGTGTCGTTAAGCCCCTGGTTAATTTATTTATTTTCCAGAAGGCCTTAATTTATATTATTGACGCTTTTAACCCTTCTCCTACGAATTCAATCGTAACTTACTCGTTTCATAACGAAACTTCGCGAAATTTATATATTACCTTTTAGTGAGTGTATAATACCGTTACAAAGCCTTGGGAATGTTAAAGGGCCACTCAGACGTATAATTAAACATGTTGACACAGTTAATCCCTGTAGCTTGTAATCTCTCACTTTCTTTCGCGTTTCGCTTTCGTTCGATCTATGATTTATTCGTTTGAAGGTTCAATCATTATTTAGGGTTACTATACCGTATATTTACCCTTGTTGACATTTATAACCCTCGAATTTACATACTTTCAAGGTTTGTCAAATTTATTCCTTTATTTAATATCAACGCCACGTGTAATCAAACGACACATGTTAACACATCATTGGACACAAAAATTCGAGGTGTTACACTGGTCAGTCACGCCTCCAAGCGGTGGTACTCCGCATGTGGATTTTGGGGGTGTGACAAATAAGCTCGATGCTAGGGCTAGATATGAGATACTTCAAACAAGACCCGAGGAATACCCAAGGAAAGCGTGCACGGACCTATTAGCCTTGGTGAACCAGCTCGACCGATTCAACAACCTTGTTACCGGACCACTAAGGGTTGCCCTGACCACTCGACTCCGTTCAGTACATCAATGCACCATGGAATTCTACTGTACTTTCACCTTCACTTCAAGGTGTGACCCTTTTGACAATGAGGGGGTTGCATTTCGATGTGGTGGGACAATGTACTCGATCTCTATGGCGCAATTCAGGGCAATAGTGGGACTGTATACGGAAGAAGATTCGGGAAATGAGGAAAACACCGGGGGATTACGAGATTTGGATGAAAATGAGCGCCAAGCCGCGTAGGCCCAAATCGGTGAAGGACACTACAACCCCAGCAGCACAAAGAGTACTAAGCTGAGGGATCCGCTTTATCGCTAGATTCATAGGCTCCTCACTTACTCTCTCAGCCAAAGACATGACAGTAGCGGGGTTGTTGGGTTGAAATATTTGGTAGTCCTTCACTTCATCCACAACCGAAGGGCCCTCCATGTTCCATATCTCCTGCTTCGAAACATGCATCTGAACCGTCTTGCTCGTGCACCAACCCCTATCTTCTTTGGGGGATGGGTGTACCACCTCTTCAAGCACTTCACGCGCATTCCTAGGTCCTTTGAAAGGAGCCCATGGCCGGGACGAGTTGATTATCACATTTGCCGCGCCATGAACCTAATTTATGAGGCAGAAGACGGATCAGTGAGCTTTCAAAGGATGCAAGGCCATACATGGAACCCACAGGAGGCCCTATCCTTCACGCTCCACATCCTCACTACCAATATCAACCCCATGGTGATCCGGGTCAATCCTCCTCCCAAGGAGGCGGTTTTCCTAACCTTCAAAGTTTACATGATCTTTTGCAGGAAAACCTCATGTGCACCAGGAACACCTAGAACCTTGCCAACAATACATACCACTGGGTCGGGGCTATCAAACGAAACATCAACGATATCCAAGACGACACCGGAAGCATCCGAGAGTATATGGCGGGTCATGGGGATGGAGGCGATGACAGCGATGAGGATATGGACTAGGAGGTTGAAGGAGCAGGAGCGGGTTGATGGTGAGCCCACAGGTTAAGGTCCCCTTTTTTCTATCAAAACAATTTCCGGCCTGCGTGAGGAGTGTTAGACAATTTACTTTCCTTAACTCCTTTTTACTTTCTGTTTTAATTTTCTTTTACTTTATGGTTTGGATGATTAACTATGGTAAATTGGGACGTTTGGTATTGCTTGGTGTGGTATTTAGTGATAAAACAGGTACAATTGAGGCTTAGAGTGCTAATCATTAGCACTAATAAAGCCAGGACAGGAAAACCGGAAGAAGAAACCTGTTTTTCAGCCTTGCAGATAGTCCACACGGGGACGTGTCCAGCCGACACGCCCCCGTGCCCACCTCCCTGATCTACTGTTTGTTTGTTTTCTGCAGATTTTTGCAAGACACGGGGCCGTGCCTAGCCAACACGCCCCCGTGTCCATCTTCTGTAAGTTTTCATCACTGGCAGTTGAACACGGGGACGTGTCCAACGGGCACGGGGCCGTGTCCAGACTGTCAGTAACATAATTTTTTGCTTTTAACACCATGTTACACGTTCAATCAACCTAAAAAATTATTTTTGGGACACATTGAGGACAATGTGTAATTTAAGTGTGGGGGGATGCTAAAACCTTGAATTTTTGCAAGTCCTAGTAACAAGCCTTACACAAAACTCTATTGGAACCGCTAATCACCCCAAATTTTTTCAAAAATTTTCATTTTTCTTACTTGTCTAAGTTTAAGTTGGGAATTCTAAGACTAACAAGGTTATATTTTTATAAGTTTACAACCGATAGCATCGTGATAAAAAGAACCAACATAAGAAAATTATGAAACGGCATGACAAGCTTAGTTAAAATTTGATTATATATACTTGATCACATAAAAAAAACCCATTCCCACAAAAGTGAGTTTTGAGCCTTTATTGAGCATACAAATATACATCTTTACGTTAAATGCTCATTTTTCGTTTCTTGTGTGAATAGCCGCTTGGTTCTTACGACTCTAGAACTTGCCACAACAATTCATTCCCGGTCCTTACCAACTTAAACCCAAGTAAGTAAATGATGGAGGCATTAGGACTAACCCTTTTTCTTTCAACACCATTTATTTTTATTTTTCTTTTCACCTACCCAAAAATTCCCCCTAGTTAACCCCTTTGAGCCTAAACCTTTTCATTTCTTAACCCAAAACCCTTTTTACCCACAAAAAAAAAAAAAAAACCCTTTTATTTTTACCTTTTATTTTAGTAACAGGCTCGGTTTTCGTGTGACTAAATATATATATATATATATATATATATATATATATATATATATATATATATATATATATATATATATATATATATATATATATATATATATATATATATATTACAATGAAGTTAGAAATAAACAAACAAAGCTTCTCAAACAAAAGCTTGTTTGAAGAAATACTTCATTGAAAATAAAAAGTCACAAAAACAAAATGTTTTACGAAAACCGACGCTTTTTACAACTTTCGCCCTTTTCTACTAACCACTAACCCAACTACCCACCTTTAGCCCAAGCCTAACCCTTCACCCAAAAAGTCCTCTTGATATTTACAATGGTATAAAGTTAAAAAGGAGGAGGATTGATTGCTTGGCAAGCTTATGGTAGGAGTAAGTTCCATGCCGCTCTCGAGTGATTCACTAAAAATACACCTTCGGCCGAGTGTTGAGTGATTTCCCCCGTGAGGTATGTGAACTTGTATATAAATGAAATTTTAAAAAGGCATGTTATGCCCTAATAAATAATTTACCTTATGAAAAGTTTTTAATAAATCATGACGAATAGGATTGTAAATAAGTAAAAATAAAACCTAAACAATCTTGGAAAATCCCGAAACTCAATGACAAGCCAAAAACCTTCTCTTCTACCCATTCCATTTGGGAGTGTAAGCCACATATTAAAGAGTTTTGCTTGAGGACAAGCAAAAATTCAAGTGTGGGGATATTTGATGTGTGTAAAATGCAACATATAAATTACATCAAATAACACATAAAACTAACCCTTTTTAAGTACTAATGTTGGAAAAAGTGTGTTTTTGTCTTCCTTTTGTATTTTCAGGATTAAATGAGCTCAAATTAACAAAAGAAGCAAAAAGACAACTAAATCTAACATAAATACAAGAAAAGGAACAAAGGTGGACTGCCCGACCCCTCGACAGCATCCTCCCAAGCAAAATAGAGAAGGCAGAAGACTGAACACGCCCCGTGCTCAGCGAGCATGGGGCCATGCCCAAGAAGCAGCAGAAAAGACAAACCTATAGAAGCTTCTATTGCTCACCACGGGGTCGTGCCCAGTGAACATGGGGGCGTGCCCAAAGTACTGCAGGCGCATTAATTGTAATTGCGAATTACAATTAATGAGGAGAGATAGTGTCAGACGGGCACGGGACCGTGCCCAGCGGACACGGGGCCGTGCCCAGGCCTCTGTTCAGCCTATAAATAGGAGTGCTTGGCTTCATTGCAACTCATCCCTTGGCACACCACCTCTCTCACACTTCATCCACCACCCACCACCATGACAACACCATCATCCACCACCATCATCCATCATCCATTGTCCATCATAAAGTGTGTGAGTCGTCTCGGGATCCAAGATTGATCGTAAGAGTTCTTGACAATCAAGGCCATGTTTGCCTAAGTCTCTTACATCACTTGGTGACAAGTGTTTAGTATATTACTTTTTATTTTTAATCTTTTGCACTTTTTAATTGGTTTGGTATTAATGACTTTAATAACTAGTTGCTTATGTTTAAGGTGACTTTTCCTTATCGTTTGCCCGTGGTGTCTTGGCATTATTTTACTGTCTATATAAAATAAAAGATTTTCACCATTCATATCTCCACGGTCTATATGGAGATATGTTGGCTACCTGGTCGGGGGTTAAGGGAACGGTTTGGTAAGGGTCTTGCCCTTGTTCAGCGTTTAAAGGTCCTGCAAGGGACCTGGGTCAAATTTAGTAGGACCTCCTTCAATACCCAAAGGTATTGGATGGCGGGGGTCCAAACTCTTTGACCCCCTCATAAGTTAACTACTATTAATACTATAACCCGGCTATTTAGGACTGTATCCCTGCTGACTCAGACTACTTAGTCGAGGGTAACGTCACCTCCAAAAGAGGGGCCTACCATAATTTGCATTAATAACTTAATTCATTATCTTTCAATAATCCGACCCTTTAGGATTGTATCCTTGCTGACTCAAACTACTGGGTTGAGGGTAACGTCGCCTTCAAAAGAGGGGCCTACTACAATAACTAAGATAGTCTCCTAAACAAGTGCAAAAGTGCGAAAATAATCAAAGGTTATACTAATACACGAGTCGGATCCAAGTGATTCATCTTATCTATCTATTTTTATTTTTATTTTATTTTTCAGCATTTAGTTAGTTTTATTTTCTTAAATTAAAATCTTTTTCTAACATTTTGATTTGATTAGACGTTAAGGATAAACCGGTACTAAAAGCTCTTGTGTCCTTGGACGACCTCGGTATCTTACCAACACTATACTACGTCCACGATGGGTGCACTTGGCCATATGTGTGTTTAGTGTTAGTAAATATCGTGTTTTATAAATTTAAAACTTGGCTAAAAAGTGTAAAAAGGGCTTAAATATATATCTAAAATATATTACACTACACATGCATCACCTCGTCATCGCCACCTGCTGATGCACCACCTGCTGATGCACCACCTGCTGATGCACCACCTGCTGATGCACCACCTGCTGATGTACCACCTGCTGAAGTACCACCAGCTGATGTACCACTGGTTGTTCCAACACTAGATGCACCAACGGCACCTGTATCGCGACCATCATCACCTTCGTCATCACTACCACTCTCCGACATATCAGAATCAGTTCGATCTGGACCAAACTTTTCACTCATTCTTCTCTTCAACTCCGGCTCTTCGTCATCGGATTGGCTATCATTGTGACGCCATTTATTATCTTCAGGAGCAATGTAATCAGGATTTCCTAGTGCACCGATCAACTTCCTTGGAGGATCACTTTCTTTGTATCTCTTGGCTGCAAGGTTCTTGATTATCCTAAAGGAATTGAAGTTCATTGCCTCTATCTTGAGAATGTCGTTATCGGCTTTAGGAAGATCAGGATGTTGAATATTCATGATCATTTGAAGAAACCGCGGATACATCCAGAACTTGTTCCCAGTTATTCTACTTCTAGTCCTCGTCATGTTTTCCTTCATATTGCCGAAGATGTACTTTGAGATGCTAAACGGTATGTTTAGCACTAACGCCACCATGAAACCAACTAGATCATTGCCAGCCATATCATATCCGGCACGTCTATTGCTAAGGCACTGAATGAGAACATGTAGCAGAAACTTGTAGCGTAACGACAGAGCACCCTTGTTGATTTGAGTGCTGAAGATGTCTCCTGTACACTTCATACGTAACAAGCTGCCTCGTGTACACATGATAGGAATAGAATCTGGAGCGTCCGGATGGTCTTGTAGGTGTAACACTTCGTTCAGGATATCCGGAGAGACTATGACATCCAAATTGTTCACACGGCCCCTAATAGCATCCTTTGCATCCACTTGCACAACACTTGCGGAATCCCAGAAAGCTTTGATAAGAGATTTGTAAACTGGTGTCGAGAAAGTGACAGCATAATTGATCCGCGACTCCCTGATCCATTTCGTGATATCTTTCAGTTCAGCGAGCTTTTCTTCCGGATCCAGATAAGCGATTTGATTATGTCGCTTTTCAGACATAATCTCCTCTTCCGTCTTATTCTCTTTCTTTGTCACGGGTTTCCGTTTGCCATCTTTCGGTGCCATCTGTATATGAAAATGTCCACAATAAGTCAGAATGTTACAATAAGTGAATCAAGATCATACACAAGCATGTTTGAACATCATATGGACATTAAACACAAAGTTACACATGTTCTGTGAACAAGCACCATACTGAAAATTTTACTAAGGCATGGACGACGAAACAGAATGTCTTCGACGAATCAGAATGATATGCGACGAAACAGAATTGACAGTTGGCCTGTTTCGTTGACCATTCCTTTTCGTCGACCAGTTCCTCGACGAAACAGAACATTTTGTTTCGTTGACCAGTTGCTCGACGAAACAAACCATTTTGATTCGTTGACCAGTTCGTCGACTGTTCGTTTCGCCGTGAAGGGGGTTTTTGAACAGTTAGGGTTTCTTCGTTTCGTCGATTTTGGGGGTTTACTAAACAAGGGAATTTAACCGATGATCAATAATCACACAACCCATCTATTTGACAGTTATGATACCCAAGACAAACAGAAAAAACTCTTAGATTCAACATTGACATCAATTTTAACCGAACCCACACAAAAATCAACAAACAACAAACAAACCCACATCCCCTGTTTTGTGTTACAAGAAACCCAAACCCAAATCAAGGCATGCATCATCATATATATCCTAAATCTATGTGTATTTATGAGAAAACAAAGCACACACATGATTATAGCATGAACACAACAAGCAAAGAGGGTCTTCGAGGGTTTCGGACAAGAACAGACGGTTCAATATGTTAAAAACATGATCATGAACATTTTTGTACCTTTGATTTTTGTATGATTTCAAAGTAAATTGAGGATTTTGAGAGATGGTGAATGGATATGGTGAAGGGGTATGGCAGAGTGTTTGGAGAAGATGAACAATCAAGTGGGTTTGAAAAATGAGGACATGTCTGACCACTGGGACCCTTATACACCGACTCAACTCGACGAAATGGGTATCTCGACGAAACGGGTCTGGGCCTCGACGAAACAGACAGTTGGGCTGAACTTGGGCTTTGAAATTAAGCCCACGACGAAACAAAAATTGGGCCATTCCATTTCGTCATAACCTCGACGAAACGGGCTGTTTCGTCGATTACCAAACTGGTTTGACCAATGTTGAAATTTTGACTTTTGACCAAGCTTGTTTCGTCGATACCAATCTGTTTCGTCGACCATAAGTGATTCGTCGACTTCATTTTCCAGAAATACCAAGGCATGACAATTTTGCACACTGAACAGATTTTGATTAACTGAACATTTTGCCATTTTGTTTGAGTTTTCAAATGCAAGGACATTTTATGAAGTAGGTTTCAGGCTTCCGGCAGAAACACCAAGTAACAACTTTGGCTTAATAAAAAACGAACTTACAAATTACACTAAAAACAAATTTAAAGCGCGGAAAACTAAACGAAAGGCTATTGAAAGCAATAAATGACTGTACAAGTGCAAACCTTTTGCGAGTTTCAAGGATAAGGAATCATACCAGCTTACGGTCTTAGTCAACATGATTTTGATTTCTGGTTAAAGCTCTGGATAAGAATACTACCTCAATTATCGGTATTGTTGTCCACTTAAGCTCAAACTGATCAAACATAATCACAATTAGGAGATACGATTTACGGTAAGGATTATACTTACAAGTCGATGTCAATCCACTCACGACACATTCCCGTATCAAGGTATGCACGAGAGTTCATCTTACCGGTGAGTATACCGATTATCATATGTTTGACCGTATAAAGATGTGAGATACTCACTTATTTTGATTTGAAAACAAGCCCTATGTGATAGAATCACTTATTGATGAGGAACTTGATTTTCGATGCATGAGGGCACAGTAGCAAGTCCGTGAACAGGTCAGTACTTTCGTACAGCAGAGAGACGAACTTGACTCCCGGATAAATGTGATATATTATCACTTATTTTGAGGGACATGTGATTGTTGATCACTTATTGAGGTCGAATGCAATATGTACACGTATGTATGGTATCATGGAAGATCTAGACTTACGTCCCCCTTATTTTTCGGTAAAAGATACTACCATGATACCCAGATGATAAGCAGCATAAAGACCGAATATCTCAGAACCTCGGCAATCTATCAAACGAAATTTCGGTACCAAGACCATATGCCAACGAATGGTTCCCACCTGACTTGAAGTCTGTTAGGTTTGTATCATCCTGCACATTTTAGTTTGATTGTGAACCTACCGATACATCGTTAGTAGAGATACTTATCATTTGTTTAACATTTTTGAATACGTTGACTGACCAGACCAGTGAATATCATCATCTTCCTTTTTCCAAGAAACTCATTTTTGGTTTTCTAATTTTTTTTGAATTTTTGAATTTTTTAAATTTTATTTAATTTTTTTAATTTTTCAAACGAAAAGACAGAACGTCAAGACATCTTTTTGGATTTTTTTTTAATTTTTTTCAAATGTTTTTGTATTTTCTAGAAATTTTCTCCCCCTAAAACGCTAAAAGGTTACGAAAATGAAAATCTTTTTGTATTTTTAGAATTTTGAAAGAAAATATTTACAAAAATGATTAGCCAAAGAAGTTTACTCGGGTATCACCTTAATGCCATTGACCAAAAGTAGATAATCAAAACGTGATTTATCAAAAGCTTTTGTAAACAGGTCGGCACGTTGGTGATCGGTGGGGACATGAACGACATCGATTAATCTTTTGTCAAAACAATCACGTATGAAGTGATATTTAATTTCGATGTGTTTGGTCTTGGAATGCTGCACAGGATTTCTAGTGATCTGTAAGGCAGCATTGTTATCAACAAAAATAGGAGTAGATAGGAATTCAAAACCGTAGTCGCGCATTTGTTGTTGTATCCACAAGACTTGGGAGCAACAACTGGAGGTAGCAATGTATTCTGCTTCACAAGTTGATATAGCAGCATACGTTTGCTTCTTGCACTGCCACGTAACCAGGCGATTTCCTAAGAATTGACATCCTGCTGTTGTTGATTTGCCATCAATTTTGCAACCACCGAAATCAGAATCACTGTATGCACTCAAGTCAAAGCTATCGTCCCTAGGGTACCAAAGACCGGTGTCCTGGAATCCCTTCAAATAGCGAAAAATCCTTTTAACAATTGACAAATGAGAGGCCTTCGGGTTGGCTTGATATCTTGCAGGCAGGCACGTTGGATACATGATGTCAGGCCTCGAAGCAGTGAGATACATGAGAGATCTGATCATAGCGCGGTAATATGAAGAGTTGATGCTTTCACCCTTCAAATCCGGAGTAATCCCGTGATTCTGCAGAAGTGGGGTACCAATGGGCATTGCATCTGACATCTGGAACCGGCTCAAGATGTCACCAACATATTTAGTTTGACGGATGAATATCCCAGACTCAGTTTGTTGAACTTGTAGGCCCAAAAAGAAATTCATCTCCCCCATAGCGCTCATCTCGAACTTTTCTTGCATAATACATTCGAATTGCCTGCATAAAGAATCATTAGTAGAACCAAATATTATATCATCAACGTATACCTATACCAACAGAAGATCTCCATCTTGTTCCTTGATAAAGAGAGTGCAATCAATAAGACCTTGTCGAAATCCATTCTCCAGAAGATAGTTGGATAAGGTTGCATACCAAGCTCTTGGTGCTTGATGTAAACCATAAAGAGCTTTGTTGAGTAACCAGACCCGATCGGGGTGAATAGGATCTTCAAAACCTGGAGGTTGTTCGACGTACACCTCTTCTTGAACTATCCCATGAAGAAAAGCACTTTTGACGTCCATCTGGTAGACTTTGAATCCTTTGAAAGAAGCATAAGCTAGAAAGATCCGAGTAGCTTCCAGACGTGCAACAGGTGCATAAACTTCATTGTAGTCAATGCCTTCAATCTGGCAAAAACCATGAACAACCAATCTCGCCTTGTTACGAATAACTACTCCACGATCGTCCTTCTTGCATTTAAAAACCCAGCGAGTGCCAATTTTCTTGTAATTTTCTGGCTTTTCAACAAGCTTTCAAACACCTAGCTTTTGAAATTGTTGCAGTTCGTCCTGCATGGCTTCAACCCAAGCATTATCCTTTAAGGCTTCCTTCCAAGATTTCGGTTCTTCTTGTGAAACGTAACACGCGAAGGACCAATCATTTTGAAGACTAGATTCTCTAATGGCTGAATATAAACCAGCATTCTGGTTATATCTCAGCTGATTACGCGTCTGCACACCGCGTTGGACATCTCCTATAATGTTCTGCTGAGGATGGGTATCGTGAATCCTCATTTCAGGATTTTCAGGAACACGAGCATTGATACCCAAATTGTTAAGACTAAGATCAACAACCAACTCCACACCGGGAATATGTGTAGAAGTGGATGCATTCCCTTCAGCAGTATCTACATTCTGCACATGAGAAGTTTCTAAAGAAGCACCTTGAACAGGAGCAACTGGAGCTGAAGATCCTTCTGCTGCATCATGATATTCATCATCTTCCGATGACTCATTATAATCAGTAGCATCTTCAAATACCTCATTTTGTACCGTATTGTTAACCGAATTAGAACCTTGGGGGTTAACGATAACAGGTCTAACCAATGGTGAACCAGCAGCGTTGTCACTGTCGAATAACATTCTAGCAGCTGCAGATTCTTCGTCTTCCAGACGCGAAAATTTGGAGTTGCATATCCAAGGAAGAAACCATCTATAGCTTTCGCGCCAAACTTTCCATCCGACTCAATCATGGTACATGGAGTGCCAAAAGGTTCTAAGTAAGAAAGATCCAGTTTCCTTTTCTGTAGAAGTTCGAAACAAGTTTTGCCATGCCTCTTAACTGTAAGAACTTGGTTTAATGTGTAGCAAGCAGTCGACACAGCCTCCCCCCAGAATTGAACAGGTAGTTCCGACTCCACCAACATTGTTCTTGCAGTTTCAATTATCGTCCGATTCTTCCTCTCAGCGACACCGTTTTGTTGTGGAGTGTAGCGAGAACTGTATTCATGAAGAATGCCCTTAGAAGTATAGAACTTATCCATCACACGATTCTTGAACTCCGTTCCATTGTCGCTTCTGATCCTCTTAACTTTCAACGTGTAGAGATTCTCCAACATTGTAAGAAGATCTTTGAGGATGCCAGGAGTTTCACTCTTGTGTGCCATAAAAGATACCCAAGAAAATCTAGAATAATCGTCAGTAACCACTAGAGAGTAAGCATCCCCGAATGTTGTCTTGTGTTTCATAGGTCCAAACAGGTCCATATGAAGACGTTCGAGAGGCATGCTAATAGTGTTGATTTTCTTCAAAAGGTGAGACTTCTTTGTTTGCTTCCCTTTCTGGCACGAAACACAGATATCTTGTAGATGAAAACTTCTCATAGGCACACCATTCACAAGATTGTTTTTCACCAAATAGTTCATCTTCCTCAAGTGAATGTGCCCCATTCTTCTGTGCCAAGATATAGACTCCTTCTCTGTGGCTTTTGAGACAAAACAAGTGACTTGTGCAGATGTTGTAATCGCTTGGCTCATATCAAGAATATACAGATCATTAACTCTTGGAGCCGATAAGAGAATCCATTCTTTAGGAATTTTGAAACCAGGTTTAAGCACATAACAACCGGCATCATCAAAATGCACGGTGAACTTTTTATCGCAGATTTATGACACACTGAGAAGATTATGATCAATTTGACGAACATAATTGATCTTATCGAAACATACAACACCATTGGAGATCATTCCTTCTCTAGTGATGTATCCGCCTTTGTCTCCAGCAAATGCGACATAGCCTCCTCTAATATTTCTCACATCATATAGAAGCCGTAAGTCGCCTGTCATGTGCCTGGATGCTCCACTATCAATAATCCAATGACTATTGATAGTTCCTCCTGGAACATCCTGCACATATCATTCAAAGATTAGTTGAGGATGGGGACCCAAGCCTTATTGGTCTTGGGTCGTCCCTGAGCACCACGGAAAGTGATCTCAATTTCTTGATGATTTTCAAACACAGCAGCTCCCCCTGAACTATCACCCGTCTTAGGTTTCCAAGTTTGTTTTTGTTTACGAGATTGAGTTTTATATACAGATTTTGAAACTTCTGGTTTTAATGGTTGTGAAACACTTGGTTCTCTTTTTACTGTTTTGACTTCAGATTTTAAAGCCTTTTCAACAGCTTTGATGTTTTTACGTCGTTGTTTCGTTTCTTGTTCCTTAACAGATCGTTTATCATGTTTTGGTGAAACGGGACGACGTTGAGGGTGAACCTTTTCAGGTGGTGCTTTCTCAACAAATTTATCTTTTGGAGTGTTTGTGCAGTTCTTAATGATATGCCCAAACTCCCCACATTTAAAACACGTTCTCCTTTCCACAAACTTAGGAGAATCTGATTGACCAACAGATGTCGAACCCGTAGAACCTGAGGTACTTGCTTTCTCATCACACCCGTTTGTATGTTGAGTGTAATTGTTTTGACTGTTACGTTTTAAAATCTTGACTTGTTGTACAAAATCGGTGTTTGATTTGTTTTCAAAAGTTTCAATTTTATCCGTACCCTTTGATGCTACAAATTTGAAATTACTGTTTTTCTTCTGATGACGAGCTCCTTTTGTTTCAAATTTTGATTGAGAAACGTTAGGCTTTTGAGCTCGCCTTTCTGGTTGTTTACCCTTAGAAGCAATAGGTTGTTGCTTTGTTGGTGGTTTTTTATTTCCAAATTGTTTCCTGATCTCAGCTTTTGGAATTGGATCACATTGAGTTACAATGACTCCTGGAATTGTTTTTCCCAAAAACTTGTTTGTATTATCTTTAAAAACTTTATCAATCGAAGATGGATTGACATTTTTAATTGGAAAATCGTGATCTGAATAGATTTTAGAATCACCAACCAAAGTGTACAACACATTATTACTCTTAATGGTAGGCACAGATGTCTTGTCATTCTTGACAGGATCTATCACTTGTTTGACAACTGTTTGAACAGTTGGAGTATCAGGATCACAAAGAATATGATTTTCAAGTGGAACTTCTACTCCTTTCATCTTGTCAAGTGATTTATCCTAATCACTAACATCTGATTCTGATTCATCATTCGACGACTCATAGTCCTCAATGATTGGAGGACTTTGTTTCGTAGATGTTGAAGTTTCTGGTTGCTCCGAGAATGTACTTGAAGAACTGTCTGGTTTGAACCCTAGGCAAGTAGAAAATTTCTCATAATCAAGAGGCACACTGGGTTTATACCGAGGCATATCCTCTTCATCAGGCATATGAGTATAATTATGTCTTAAAGGGGGCGGACACTTCTCATACCCTACGCCTTTCTTGTTTCCTTTCAGTTGTTGAACGTCAATGATGTGATCGAGCACAAATCGGGAGTTAGAATAACTCTCCAATTTTTGCTTGATAGCATCATGCTTGCATTTGGCAATGGCTAGTTCCTTTTTGGTTTCCTCAACAATGTTAATGTAATCGTTAATGCTAGCTTGTTTATGATAAACAACTTTGTTCACTTCGGAAACACTTTTCTTTAAGGTTTCAATTACAGATTTAAATTCCTTTTCGATTCGAACTAAAGCCATATTTGCCTCTTTGCACTTAGACAGTTCAATAACCAAACTTTGATTATGCCTATGAAGCTTTTCGGATTCAAGCTTCAAATCTGCACAAGACTTACAAACACTAGGAGCAGGAGTTTCAGAATTTACCTGACTCGTAGAGGCTGAGACATTTGCCATAAAGGCAGTTTGAAAAGAAAAAGATCCATCTTCAGAGAAGAACTTCTCCATTTCTTTAGATGCTACAGCAGCCTTCTTGATCAGAACTGATTTCTGACATTTCAACTCCTCTGCTTCATTTAATAAGTCATCAACATCAGAACTTGCTTCTTCCTTCACATCAGAATCAGAGTGATAACCGCCCGAAATAGAACTTTCTTCATCAGAACTCCCGGTATAGCCCGAATTGTCGTCACTTTAAGAAAATTCTTCCTTGTGAACGTGCTTGATGTGATTGATGATCTTTGCATAACACGCTGTTCCTCCTCCTTGATCGCCTTCCCCAAATTGTACAGACCAATCACACCCTTCGTCAGCTTGAACGGACAATGCTCGATTGGGGTTTGATGGTCCAGACTGGTTCGGATTGTTTTTCACTACTACCATCCTCCTTTCATGATTCTCTTGATGGGCATTGACATTGGAAGTACTCGTCTGATTTCTGAATGGGTTCTGATTGCCTTGTTTGGTTGGTCGGGTGCACTCACGTTTGAAGTGCCCCTTTTCGCCACAATTGAAACATGTGACTGCATTTATATCAAACCCGTACTTCGTATCCTTTTTGCCTTCCAACGAAGTTCTTCTAGTTCGAGCCATGAAGACCTTTGCCCTTCTAACTGCACTTGCAAATGCCCATTTGATATCCATTAACTCCATTTCATCACGGTCGATCTGTTGATAATCTTCATTGGTCGTATTGATGTTTCCAATTTCACTTGCGACCAAACCGCAGTAAGCACTGACCATTGTATTAATGAGTTCCATATGCTCCTTTGCTACTTCAATGCTAACTTGTGATAGGTTTGAAGTATCGACTCTGACCGTGTTAGGGTTTAGGGGTGGAGGATTGTTGGTATAATGAGCTTGCTGTTGTTGTGGTTGGGCTTGAGGTGTGGGTATTGATTGTGAAAGATAGGCACTTTGATCGAACTGAGGTGGAGTAGTGTTAACTTGAGGTGGAGGTATGGATTGTGAAAGATAAGCACTTTGATCCCACTGTGATTGGGCTTGATTGAACTGTGGAAACGGAGAAGAGCTTGTATTGGATACAAACGCTGTTTGAAGCTTCGGTTGCTGAACGGAACTAGAACTAGCTGAAGGACCAAAACCAGGCAAATACATTTCTGTGTTTTGAGGAGGTGCAGCTGCAATTCTTTTAGCCTTCCGAATTTCCTCTTGGTTCTTGTGCTCCAACTTCTGAATGAATTCATAGAGACTGGCATTGGCTGCATCCAGAGCACCCGTATGTTTTAGAAGCTCAATGAATGGACTCCACTTAGGAGGTAGAGCATCAGCAAACCGTGCAATCATTTCCTGATGAATTGCATTAACATTATAAGAACTCATTTCACTAATCAAATGATAAAAACGAGAAGTCATATCATTTAGGGTTTCATTTTCCAAGAATTGAAATGATTCAAACTCTTTCTTCAACAAATCCTGGCGTGTCTTTCTAGAAGCTGCATTCCCTTCTCCTCTCGCTACCAATGCATCCCATAAGCTTTTCGTGGTCTTACAATATCCGAATTAATGATAGATTTCTTTGTGAAGCGCTTGTGTAAGAATAGTAAACGCCTTTTTCTCCAAGTCATAGGCTTTCTTGTCATCTTCAAGCATATAAGCAGAACCTGCTGAAGTTGATGCTGCTACTTCGAGGGCAGGGTTGAACGCATTAATGAAACACATCCAAAGTTCGGTGCTTTGCTCTTGAACGTAGGTATGGAAACGTCCCTTCCATGATGGATAGTCGTTCATATGATTTAACTTTGGCGGGCGATTGTTGCTACCCGTCTCACTCTCGCTAAGCAAAAGATTTTGAATGCTTTGATTTTGATTTGATACCAAGGCCCATTGACTTGCACTTATGGACGGTTGTTGTTGTGGTATGGAATTCGCTAAATATGCGGCCATAGAAG
This sequence comes from Helianthus annuus, assembly GCF_002127325.2. NCBI lineage: Eukaryota > Viridiplantae > Streptophyta > Magnoliopsida > Asterales > Asteraceae > Helianthus > Helianthus annuus. Next base: position 157,611,532 of record NC_035443.2, read on the forward strand.
TCTGATTCGGATTTTGACCTAGTCGTGGGTCCGTACTCCAGTCCCACGGACTTGTGCAACTCATCTTCAATCTATACAGGTAGAGTACCTGATCAAATACTTGAAAACACAATGTTATAACACTTTCTCAAACCTTCTGCTTAAAAATGACAACACACACGACGAAACACTTCCCACGAAACAACTTCTGTTTCGTCAAAATCCCTTATGACGAAATGCAATGTGTTTCGTCAATGGATTATGGCGAAACTCGATGTGTTTCGTCGAAGATTGCTATCCGCGAAACACTTTTGTTTCGTCGTTTGCTTGTTTCGTCGTTAACCTGATTCGTCGAAAAAGTAATCAGAAAGTTGGTGGTGAAGTAGTTCAAATCTTATCCTCAATCAGACAAAGCACACGACTTTTTCAACTCACACCATGCTTAGACCACCAACCAAGTATGGCTAACAATTTTTAATTCATTTTAATTCTTTTCAGTTCTAATTTTAAATTTAAATTCAATGAATATTCAAGAACACTTTGAATGTTTCTTGAATATATGAAGAACAAACCCAGAAATATGAGTTTTCCGGTCACCGACAAATTTTCGGAAAACGCGAAATTGCACAAGACTTTCACTAAAAACCCGGTTTATCACAAGAACAATCAATCTAACAAGGTTTTTGATAAAACTCTTTAGAAAACACAATATTCAAGCAGTTTTTATAGCACTTTTTCCGGAAAATATGAGTTTTTAAGAACACCTTTTCTGAAAGTCAACCACAAACACTTGATAAAAATCTAACTATGTTTGATTTTAAACAAGGATAAGAGCCTATCTCTCTGATACCACTTGTAGGTCCCGAAATCGGAAGATCGATTACAAAACCAAATCCTTGTTTATAGAAAACAAAGTCACGTGTGCGGAATCCACGTAACTAAGCCAAATCAAACATAGAAATCAGTAACAATGAGGTTTAACCAATGAAACACAATCGATTGATTAAACTGGATGAGAATTACAACTGATACAAACACAATTTTGACAGAATGTCTTTAAGGGTATACTCTCATCTCTCTAGCTTCTAAACGTAACAGAATGTGTTTATATAGCAACCTGGTCTAAAGGAATCGACGAAACTAACTTGGGCTCGACGAAACACAATGGGCCAGACATTGGGCCAAAACAAGCCCAATCAGACGACGAAACATGTCTGTTTCGATGCTGATCACGACAAAACATAATCAAATGACCAAGGCATGTTTCGTCATCATATGTTCGACGAACAGTCTGTTTCGTCGAAGGCTGCAATATGTGATCTGTTTGCTGCAAACAGACAGTTGCAGCAAACCACAAACAAACACAATCATAACGACAGAAATACCCTTGTATGCAACATGCATTGTTCGTGTTATCATTACATACCAAAAGGAGACAAACAAGTCGGACACAAGCGGATAGGAGGATATCTGACTTGGTCGACGGCAAATACAGACTCGATAATCGACAAAGACCGTACAAAATACTTCGTAAATACAAGACTAGTTTGTCACACCCCCAAAATCCACCTGCGGATAACACCCGCTTCGGGGGCGTGACCGACCAGGATCCAGCCACCAATTATACTGAATACTTAAGTTGATAACAAAAGTAATACTTACTAATCATAAGCTTAGCAAATATTAAGTTCAGAGTTTAAAGTGTTAAGTTCAAAACAGTAATAAATAGCGGAAGCATAAGTAAGGTAGTTTAAAACAAAGTTCATGTTTCAAAATAAGGTAACACCCAACACAAGGGTGAACAGACACTACACGTTCCCAAGCTGCAAGCTCCTTCGTCACTGGTTACCTGCAAAGCATGCAGTAAGGGGTCAACAATAATGCTGAGTGAGTTCACTAGTTGTCCAGTTTTAATTACCAAAAACTTTGTTTCACCGGTTAATTTATCCGTTTATACATGCCCTGGGGAGCTACCCCAAAAGTTAGCGACTAAACTGTTTTTCCAATACCGAACACTAGGTAACCGTTGCGTATCCGCAGGATGCCCCGATGTCAATGTTCTATCATCATTGACGAATATCTGAGTACATTAGTTCACGCCCGTCCCAAACCAGGGCACGGTGTGAGGCTGGTAAACACCTAAATAGCGCTATCAACTAATAACCCGCTCGCCTAACCCGGCGACTAATCGGTATTTGTAGTAGGGACTTGAGTGATAGAGTTTCGTTTAGTGCCGTTAGTTGCAATCCGTATAAACAGTAATTAACCAAAAGGTTTCCCAATACCCGGGAAGGAAAAGTAAGTTTTGTTCCCAATGACTAGGGAAGGTATGTAAATGGTATCCCCTTTTACCAGGGGATAGGGTTGTTAGTCTCGTGTCCCAAACCACCGGGACGCATGCTTTTAAGTTGTGAACTCACCTTGGGTTGCTCGGTAGGTTAAGGTTACTTGTCAATCACGTTGGTCACCACGTCCTAACATGGTTACCGGTATAGGTCAGGTTCGGAGTACAAGCATTCACGTAAAACACATATAGGCACGTAACTAACACGTATCAAGCATATAAGTAAACAGTGGGTTACTGGGCCGGCCTAAGAAATTAAGCAGTCAACAGCAACACGTAATCCAGTCAACAGATAGCCCAAGTTAAACACATATGGGCCCAGTAACCAAAATGAACAGCCCACTCGCAACCAGCTGGTCTCGAGTCGCAACCAGGTGGTTTCGGCTTGTCACGTTGTGGTTGCGAGTCGTAACCGTGGTCTCGAGTCATCATGCTGTGGTTGCGAGTCGCAACCGACGTAGTCTCGAGTCGCAATCACGTGGTTTCGACTTGTCATGCTTTGGTTGCGAGTCGCAACGGTGCGGTTTCGAGTCGGAAGGCTGTCGTTGCGAGTCGTAACCTGTCACTTTCATGTACACGTGATGATGCAGGTGCATCAGTCCCTTTTGTACCAAGAATTCAGGCCCATTTTAGGAAACTACCAATAAGGTTTCACTAACACTTTGCCAAAGCTGAATACTAGTAAAGATAGATCAAACTTTGCCATTTTTACATCTTCAAGCCATATTCAAACAAGTTCATCCTATCTTCATATTTTTCTAGGGTTTTCATGCCAATATAAACACATATTTATGAACCGAAAATCACACATTTAACAAGATCTTGATGCTAAACAAGAAAACATACATTATAGCCGAAAATCTTATGCTAAACATCATCATTCTTGCAAGAAACAAAGAAGCATAGTGTAGTTGGCTATGAACACTTGTAAACTACCAATATCATGTCATTTTTAGTCATGTTAACACATATTCACAAACTTTGCAAAACATCCTAATAATCATGCATAAACTACTAACCAACCATTTCTTAGTTCATACAACATACATACATCTTATACACAAAAGATAACCCACAAGATAGCACTAACCGGTTATGAGAGGAGGAGCCGAAAACAAAGAAAAGAGAACCAAGAAGATGGAATGTCCGAGTGATAGTCTTGACCGAGTTTCTTGTCCGGGATCTTTGCTTGAACCGAAAATAGGAAGGGATTGGGGTGTGTTGTTGAGGGTTTCTAGTTGAGAGAGTTTGAGGAGTGTTTGTGTGTGTAAAATGGAAGAAGTGGGGGAAAGGTGGGATATATATACAAGGGGATGTTTCGGGTTGGGCTTGGGGGTTTCGGCCCAAACCGGTTTCGGCTCAACGGCCCACTCGAGACCGAGTGGCCCACTCGCAACCGCCCGGTTGCGAGTCATGGTCTCGGGTCGTGGTCTCGGCTCTATTATATATCTATACTACATATATAATACATACAACACATAAAATGCACAAAGGATCACGTTTTCATTTAATAATAATCATATACACAAAATATTACAAGGTGATCGTTCGGAAAAACCTCGAGTGTCACATTATCCCCAAGTTTTAAGAACTTTCGTCCCGAAAGTTGAAGCAGCCACTGCCAAGCTAGCGTGTTTCAACGGGGTGTCACATCATCCCCCCGTTAGTTTGGAATTTCGTCCCGAAATTCGGTTGTAGCTTCAGTGCTGGGGTTTTCGTTTGGGAATAACTGGGGATACTTGGACTTCATCTGGTCCTCCCGCTCCCAGGTAAACTCTGGGCCGCGCCGTGAGTTCCAACGAACTCGTACAAGGGGTATCTGGCTACGTTTGAGGGTTTTGATCTCTCGATCCGTGATCTCAATCGGTTCCTCAGTAAAATGTAGCTGTTCATCAATCGTCAGTTCCTTAAAAGGAATCACAAGTGTTTCATCCGACAAACACTTCTTCAGGTTAGATACATGAAAGACGTTGTGCACTGCACTCAGCTCTGCAGGCAGGTTCAATCTATAAGCAACCTTACCGATCTTCTCGGTAATTTCGAATGGTCCAACATATCTTGGATTCAGCTTGCCCCGTTTACCGAAACGGACCACACCCTTCCAGGGTGAGACTTTAAGTAGAACCCGGTCCCCGACCTGGAATTCTAATGGTCTCTTACGCTTGTCAGCGTAGCTTTTCTGACGGTCACGAGCTGCCGCCATGCGTTGCCTGATCTGGGAAATCTTTTCCGTTGTATCTACCACTAGTTCTGGGCCTGTGAGTTGACTATCACCAACTTCCGCCCAGCAGAGAGGTGATCGGCATTTACGACCGTACAATGCCTCAAAAGGTGCCGCCTGAATGCTAGTGTGGTAGCTGTTATTGTAGGAGAATTCCACCAACGGTAGATGCTTCTCCCAGTTCTTGCCAAAATCGATCACACATGCTCTAAGCATGTCTTCCAGGGTTTGGATGGTGCGTTCAGACTGCCCATCCGTTTGCGGGTGATAAGCGGTGCTCATGTCCAAACGTGAGCCAAAACATTTGTGCATAGTTTGCCACAACTCGGAAGTAAAACGAGCGTCTCGGTCGGAAATAATAGAAATTGGCACCCCGTGCCTGGAGACTACTTCCTTTAAATAGATTTCTGCCAAGGTTGAGAACTTGTCTGTTTCCTTAATGGCCAGAAAGTGTGCAGACTTAGTCAATCGATCTACTATCACCCAGATAGTATCATTCCCACGTTGGGATCTAGGTAGCCCTGTAACAAAATCCATGGAAATCTGTTCCCATTTCCATTTCGGGATTTCGGGTTGCTGTAGTAGGCCTGCTGGTTTCTGATACTCGATCTTGACTCTTGCACAGGTCAAACATTTGCCAACATAGGTTGCTATGTGGGCTTTCATGCCAGGCCACCAGTATGTGGTTTTCAAGTCGTGGTACATCTTATCTGCACCAGGATGTACTGAATAACGGGACTTATGGGCTTCGTCCATCACAAGCTCTCGTAGATCTCCGTAAAGTGGGACCCAAATGCGCCCTGCCACATAGTAGGCGCCGTCCTCTTTCTGTTCTAGTTGCTGTCTTGATCCTCGCAGGGACTCAGCCCTGATGTTTTCCGGCTTCAGAGCTTCAACCTGAGCATTTCGGATCTGGGTAGGGAGACTAGACTGGATGGTAAGTTGTAATGCTCGCACGCGCCGTGGTATAGTGTCTTTCCGGCTGAGGGCGTCTGCCACAACATTGGCCTTGCCCGGATGATACTTGATGGCGCATTCATAATCATTCAGAAGTTCGACCCATCGGCGTTGTCGCATGTTTAACTCCTTCTGCTTGAAGATATGCTCGAGACTCCTATGATCGGTGTAAATGGTGCACTTGGTACCGTACAGGTAATGTCTCCATATCTTAAGCGCAAATATCACTGCTCCTAGCTCCAAGTCGTGTGTTGTGTAGTTCCTTTCATGTGTCTTAAGTTGTCGAGAGGCGTAAGCAATAACTTTCTCGCGTTGCATCAACACACAACCGAGTCCATGAATAGACGCATCGCAGTAGACCACAAAGTCGTCAGTGCCTTCAGGTAACGAGAGAATAGGAGCACTGCAGAGGTTATCCTTAAGCCTCTGAAAAGCAGATTCCTGTGCTTCATTCCACTTGTAGGTGACGCCTTTCTGAGTGAGTGTAGTGAGGGGTTGAGCAATCTTTGAGAATCCCTGAATAAATCTGCGGTAGTAGCCTGCCAATCCCAAGAATTGGCGAACTTCAGTCGGAGTCTTAGGGGTAGGCCAATTCTTTATAGAGTCGATCTTAGCTGGGTCGACGTGGATTCCATCCTTGTTAACCACGTGCCCAAGGAAATGAACTTCTCGAAGCCAGAAGTCGCATTTCGAGAACTTGGCATACAGTTGCTCATTGCGAAGGAGTTCGAGGATAAGGCGTAGGTGTTGTTCATGCTCTTCCTGACTTTTCGAGTAGATCAAGATGTCGTCTATAAACACAATCACGAATTTGTCGAGGTAGGGTTTGCATACTCGGTTCATAAGATCCATGAACACTGCAGGGGCGTTGGTCATTCCAAAGGGCATAACGAGGAATTCATAATGACCATAACGAGTTCTGAATGCAGTTTTGGAGATGTCTTCGTTACGGACCCTTAACTGATGGTAGCCGGATCGCAGGTCAATCTTAGAGTAGTAGCTCGATCCTTGCAGTTGATCAAACAAATCGTCGATTCGAGGGAGAGGGTAACGATTCTTGATGGTAACCTTGTTCAACTCACGATAGTCAATGCACATTCGGAACGTGCCATCCTTCTTCTTAACAAAGAGTACCGGTGCTCCCCAGGGTGATGAACTAGGGCGGATAAATCCTTTATCCAATAGTTCTTGTAGTTGCGTCGAGAGTTCCTTCAATTCTGCGGGGGCTAGTCGATAAGGCGCACGAGCTATAGGCGCTGCTCCGGGAGCTAGCTCGATTTGGAATTCGACCTGACGATGGGGAGGGAGTCCAGGTAATTCCTCAGGAAATACCTCGGGATAGTCGCGTACTACTGGAAAGTCTTCAATCCTCTTTTCCTTTTCCTGCGTGTTGGTAACAAGTGCCAAGATAGCGGTGTGCCCTTTCCGTAAACACTTCTGGGCCTTCAAGAACGAGATAACGCCTGAGACTTCTCCGCCTTTGCCACCTTGTACAATGAGGGGTTTGCCAGAACGGCGAGGAATACGAACTGCTTTCTCTTGACAAAGGATCTCAGCGCGATGCTTGGATAACCAATCCATACCAATAACGACGTCGAAGCTTCCAAGAGTAACAGGGAAAAGATCGATACTAAATGTCTGACCAGACAACTCTAGTTTGCAACCCTTGACAACGTGTGAGGCCTCGATGTTTCTACCATTAGCTAACTCGACGACATGAGGAGAACTTAGTAACGAAAGCGGACGCTTAAGCTTCTTACTAATACGTAGGGATACATAACTAGCATCGGCACCGGAATCAAATAACACAGAAACATAACGATCATCGAGTAGGAACTTACCCGCCACGACATTGGGGTCATTCCTTGCTTCACCAGCTCCAATCACGAAAGCTCTTCCTCTAGCACCATTCCCAGCATTGTTGTTCTGATTGTTGTTCCCAGCTCCCTGATTATTGTTGCGGTTCTGATTCAGTTCAGGGCAATCCTTCTTAAAGTGCCCCTCAGCTCCACACTTAAAACATGCCCGGTTGTTTCCCTGCTGCTGTTGCTGTTGGGGCTGTTGCTGGTTCTGTCTAGCTGGGAACTGACTTCTACAATCCTTGGCCTCATGCCCCATTTTGTTACATCGCTGACACTGGCCCTTCACACACTGCCCGCTGTGATGTCGATTGCACTTGTTGCACTTGGGGTGGTTTCCACGATAGCCACCCTGTTGTTGAGCGCCCTTGTTGTTTTCGGTTTTCCTTTGCTGTGCTGGGGCCTGAGTGGGGTTAGCATCCTTGCTTTGACTTCCTTCCCACTTACGCTTGCTGTCACTAGAAGTTCCGACAGTAGCACTGATCCTTTTGGGCAACCGGCCCTCTTCTACGGCTTGATCAGTGAGTTTGTGAGCAAGTCGAACAATCGGCTGAATGGTAGTGTGGTTGGCTGAAGTGACATGGCTTCGAATCTCTGGAGCCAAACCTTTGATATACAGTTCGATCCTTCGGTACATTGGTCGAGACATGTTTGGGCAAAGAGCAGCGTAGTCATTTGACAGCTTGGTGTATGTTTCAATTTCCGACCCAACCATCTTGAGTTCATAGTACTCATTCTCAAGCTTGTGGATGTCATCCCGGTGACAGTATTCGTCCTTAATCATATCCTTGAAATCCTCCCATGCCGTAGCATTAGCAGTTTCCAACCCGAACATCTGAATCTGCGCCTTCCACCAAGAAAGCGCGCTTCCTTCAAGCGTAGCAGTAGCAAATTTCACCCAATTTGCAGGAGGACACTCGCAAACGGCAAAAACAGCTTCAATTTTCTCAATCCAATGCAGAAGACCTATGGCACCCTCAGTGCCGTTGAAAGGGAGAGGCTTGCAATCCATGAAAGTTTTGAAAGTACACACTGGTGGTTGCGCAGGTGCATGCTGACCTATAGGGTGAGCTGCAAAAGCCGCAGCCACTGTGTTGAGCAGGTTAGTGAACTGAGCCTGCGTCATGTTAATGTTTCCTCTTCCGCGTCCACTCATTGTCTTCATAACCAGAAAACATAGTATGAGTGTGATGTCGTAGTGTAGCGAGAATGAGATAGAAGAGAGAGGTGTATCTATCTAGTTTAGGCACACTAGTACGTATAGCATAACAGGAAACATAAAGCAAACAAGTAAACACTGGTCCGAGCTATGAGGTCAAATGTGTCGAGCCTTGCACTTGGAGTGTAGTGTCGTTACGAGTCACGGGTTATAGTCTGGTTTTCTCCAAAAAGATTTTCCCCTTTTTAAAACCAAGTTCACTATAACCAATGGCTCTGATACCAATCTGTCACACCCCCAAAATCCACCTGCGGATAACACCCGCTTCGGGGGCGTGACCGACCAGGATCCAGCCACCAATTATACTGAATACTTAAGTTGATAACAAAAGTAATACTTACTAATCATAAGCTTAGCAAATATTAAGTTCAGAGTTTAAAGTGTTAAGTTCAAAACAGTAATAAATAGCGGAAGCATAAGTAAGGTAGTTTAAAACAAAGTTCATGTTTCAAAATAAGGTAACACCCAACACAAGGGTGAACAGACACTACACGTTCCCAAGCTGCAAGCTCCTTCGTCACTGGTTACCTGCAAAGCATGCAGTAAGGGGTCAACAATAATGCTGAGTGAGTTCACTAGTTGTCCAGTTTTAATTACCAAAAACTTTGTTTCACCGGTTAATTTATCCGTTTATACATGCCCTGGGGAGCTACCCCAAAAGTTAGCGACTAAACTGTTTTTCCAATACCGAACACTAGGTAACCGTTGCGTATCCGCAGGATGCCCCGATGTCAATGTTCTATCATCATTGACGAATATCTGAGTACATTAGTTCACGCCCGTCCCAAACCAGGGCACGGTGTGAGGCTGGTAAACACCTAAATAGCGCTATCAACTAATAACCCGCTCGCCTAACCCGGCGACTAATCGGTATTTGTAGTAGGGACTTGAGTGATAGAGTTTCGTTTAGTGCCGTTAGTTGCAATCCGTATAAACAGTAATTAACCAAAAGGTTTCCCAATACCCGGGAAGGAAAAGTAAGTTTTGTTCCCAATGACTAGGGAAGGTATGTAAATGGTATCCCCTTTTACCAGGGGATAGGGTTGTTAGTCTCGTGTCCCAAACCACCGGGACGCATGCTTTTAAGTTGTGAACTCACCTTGGGTTGCTCGGTAGGTTAAGGTTACTTGTCAATCACGTTGGTCACCACGTCCTAACATGGTTACCGGTATAGGTCAGGTTCGGAGTACAAGCATTCACGTAAAACACATATAGGCACGTAACTAACACGTATCAAGCATATAAGTAAACAGTGGGTTACTGGGCCGGCCTAAGAAATTAAGCAGTCAACAGCAACACGTAATCCAGTCAACAGATAGCCCAAGTTAAACACATATGGGCCCAGTAACCAAAATGAACAGCCCACTCGCAACCAGCTGGTCTCGAGTCGCAACCAGGTGGTTTCGGCTTGTCACGTTGTGGTTGCGAGTCGTAACCGTGGTCTCGAGTCATCATGCTGTGGTTGCGAGTCGCAACCGACGTAGTCTCGAGTCGCAATCACGTGGTTTCGACTTGTCATGCTTTGGTTGCGAGTCGCAACGGTGCGGTTTCGAGTCGGAAGGCTGTCGTTGCGAGTCGTAACCTGTCACTTTCATGTACACGTGATGATGCAGGTGCATCAGTCCCTTTTGTACCAAGAATTCAGGCCCATTTTAGGAAACTACCAATAAGGTTTCACTAACACTTTGCCAAAGCTGAATACTAGTAAAGATAGATCAAACTTTGCCATTTTTACATCTTCAAGCCATATTCAAACAAGTTCATCCTATCTTCATATTTTTCTAGGGTTTTCATGCCAATATAAACACATATTTATGAACCGAAAATCACACATTTAACAAGATCTTGATGCTAAACAAGAAAACATACATTATAGCCGAAAATCTTATGCTAAACATCATCATTCTTGCAAGAAACAAAGAAGCATAGTGTAGTTGGCTATGAACACTTGTAAACTACCAATATCATGTCATTTTTAGTCATGTTAACACATATTCACAAACTTTGCAAAACATCCTAATAATCATGCATAAACTACTAACCAACCATTTCTTAGTTCATACAACATACATACATCTTATACACAAAAGATAACCCACAAGATAGCACTAACCGGTTATGAGAGGAGGAGCCGAAAACAAAGAAAAGAGAACCAAGAAGATGGAATGTCCGAGTGATAGTCTTGACCGAGTTTCTTGTCCGGGATCTTTGCTTGAACCGAAAATAGGAAGGGATTGGGGTGTGTTGTTGAGGGTTTCTAGTTGAGAGAGTTTGAGGAGTGTTTGTGTGTGTAAAATGGAAGAAGTGGGGGAAAGGTGGGATATATATACAAGGGGATGTTTCGGGTTGGGCTTGGGGGTTTCGGCCCAAACCGGTTTCGGCTCAACGGCCCACTCGAGACCGAGTGGCCCACTCGCAACCGCCCGGTTGCGAGTCATGGTCTCGGGTCGTGGTCTCGGCTCTATTATATATCTATACTACATATATAATACATACAACACATAAAATGCACAAAGGATCACGTTTTCATTTAATAATAATCATATACACAAAATATTACAAGGTGATCGTTCGGAAAAACCTCGAGTGTCACATAGTTACAGACACAAAAGTGCATCAACAGGAACTGCACTTACAAATGGTATAATCAAGATGTCTACTCAGCTGTCATGGGTTTGGAATGAAGGAAATGAGGGCTTCTAAAAGCAACAAATCTAAGCAGATGACAATGTTAAGAGAGTTACCAAATAGGAGGAAAGGGTTAACTTTGCAACATAAAAAAGCTAGCTAACCGATGACGACCAAAGAGATAAGAGCTTCTAAAAGCAGGAAATCTAAACAGATGACAACGTTAAGAGAGTTACCAAATAGGAGGAAAGAGTAAACTTTGCAACATGAAAAGGCTAGCTAACCGGTGACGACCAAAGAGACGTAGGAGTCATCATCACATGATCTTCAAGATTCATCTGCACAAAAAGCAAATAGAAATTCTGATGTTGCTGCAAAATGTTGTGACACAATGTCTGAAGATCAACCTCTTTCAAGGTGGTTCCTAACTACTCTCTAGTCAGCTGGTGTCTTTGAAGAGACATGCCATTTACAGTTAGATCATCCACGAACTAAAATTGAAGATCAATTGGAGGCTAGCTATTTACTTTAGAAAATATTTGATTGAAATGATTTCATAGAAGGACAAAATGGGGAACATTTGAAACGTCTTTGATTGCAAACTACATCAATTGATGTTTGATTGTAACATATTTATTGTGCATATCATTTGGAAAATTTGCTTACACAGTCGTTTAATATAGGAATATCGGATTTTAATAATCTCAACTATTCGTCGTTAGCCGCCAACAGTTCTGACTTCAAAAATAACCACTGGCTGTCCCAACTATTGACATATTGGCCACCAATGGACCCTGACAAACAGAACCGTAACGACGTTTGTCTCCCGTCGCCAGAAAACCATTTTTGGCGAGAAAAAGGTTTCTAATGGTCCCATCTAATGTTACAAAGAGGTTTGCGACCAAAATGTTGAGTTTTCAAGCCAAAAACTTGAGTTTTCCGGCCAAAAAGAAGTTTTCCGGCAAAAAAGAAGTTCTACGGCGACTTCAATAATTGGGGATTTTACTAGAAGAAGGTTCCTAAAGGTCCGTAATAAGTTTACAAAAAGGATTGAGACAAAAAATGTTGAGTTTGACGGCCAAAAATGTTTTCCGGTGAACAGAGACTAACAACGTTAGGGTTTTATTAGTCAGGATCCATTGGCGGCCATATGTTAATAGTTGGGACTATGAGTGGTTATTTTTGAAATTAGGATTGTTGCCAGATAACGACGAATAGTTGAGATTATTAAATCCAATATTCCTTTAATATATATATATATATATATATATATATATATATATATATATATAGGGTAGGGCTAGATAGAAAACCCTATATATATAAAAAACCCGAGAAAACCCAAGCTCCCGACATTTTTTTTTTTTTTGAAAAAAATAACACATGTAATATACATGTTTTTAAGACTTTTGGGCCAAAAAAATCAAAAAAGCGCCGAAGGGATATTTTTAAAAAAAAAAAACAAGTTTCAGCAATTTTCAGCGAAATTATGTCTTTTTTGCTTAACACGTGTTAGGAGCTGAAATTTGTTTATTTTTTTTAAAAAAATCCCTTCGGCGCTTTTTTGTTTTTTTTGGCCCAAAACACTCAAAAACATGTATATTACATGTGTAATTTTTTTCAAAAAAAAAAAAATGTCGGGAGGTTGGGTAAAAATGGCTTCCCATTTGGGTTTCCAGAGTTTTCTAAGAATTTTAGGGTTTTTTATCTAGCATTATCCTATATATATATATATATATATATATATATATATGTAGGTGTGTCTTTGAACTTTGTTTTTTTCTCCTAACATATGATATGCTCCCAACAACTAAAATAGTATCTAAAATTACACTCCCAAACTTAAATGAAAATTAACCAAAGATAGAATTTAAAACAAAAGAACTGCCTACAACTTAAGTCCTATGAAAGCCAAAAGACTTAAATGTGAACAGAGCTAGATTATGAATTTTATCATAAACAACCAAACACTTAATCACTTGCCATGGGCAAAACATGAAGTTCTAACCCAGACATACAAAAGTCGTAGATAATCTACAAATGGTTGTTGACGTATCTTTAGTGGGAAGATCCATGCCAGAACTAAACAGAACAACACACTTTAAAAATCAATCCATAGTTGGGAAGTTGCTCGGGGTCACCTACAAGCATGGATGCAAAAGTCGCTAGACACTCCCTAGTCGGTCGACTTGGGAGTTGAGAGTACTCGGCCTAGGCGGATAGTACTCGGGGATTATTGAGACATGTTAAATTATAAAGAAATTAGTTTTCATAAATTAAATTTATGTCAAATAACAAAAGTTTACTAATATTCATTTGATAGACATATAAATTATGTTTTATTATTTTTTAAGTCAAACTCGGTCTAAGTTGACTTGCTAGATCCAATTCTAGCCGAGGTTGACCGCGATTAATCGATTTCGAGTAATTAGATGGACATGAAAAAAGTCGTCTCGACAGTCTACCTTGTAGGGACTACTCAGAGAGTACTTGGCCAAGGAGACCTTGTTTTACAACCATGCCTACAAGCCCTTCGTACCTCCTACCTCCCACGTTATATATGCTGGAAATCAGATACCGAATTGATTGATAAGACCACAAAGATTAACCTCATAAGATACTTATTGAGCCGGTGTGTTTCAAACAAAGCGTGGTTTAGGAATACAGAGACAAATTTAACACTAATTATAAATTAACCCGTATACATTATAATATACTAGTACGCCCCCTAAAACATAAGTTACACTAATGATACTTAGATCCTTATACTTATTATAATAAATTTAGTTTCTATTTTCAACATTTCCTCTTAAACTAAACTTAGTCCAAGGAAGATCTTCAACACTTGATTTGCGTTAACAATAATGTATTTTACACGTCCTCATATTCGGTCAACTTAACCTCCACACTTCTCTCCCATTTTGGACATTTATTAATATAATGTCCAAGCTTGTTAGACTTGTAACACCATCCTCATTTTTTGGGGACCACCAACCTATTCATGGTCGGATTGAACTCCCACAACCATAATGCTCATATTTATGGTCTTTAACCTTCTCTTTTCCATCTGTTTTGGTGAATTGAAGCTTTTCATATACGTCTCCCTCCTTAGTGGACTTCTTGATGTGTTCTTCCAAAGCTTTTAATGTCCCAACAATTTCCTAAAACGACATTGTATTAAGGTCAACATGATCTATTGCCTTTTCTATCCGACTATCTGGATTTACTTTTCTGTTAATGATCCTAAAAGTTTTCAAATCAATCTTTTGCCATTGAATATATGACGAAGACTACTTGCTTGTGACACAATTAGACTAATTAATTCCACATATGTGACAACTCACATTTTCAGGTTAACACCGTTAGCTTTCTCGGTTAAGTCTTTATGATTTTCTAGCATACGTACATGCATTCACATTACACGTTTACACGTGTAGGTTATAACACACAGAACAACACAAACTAGTGGGACTAGTTTCGTTCATACACTTAAAGTTAAATGCTAACTTTCTACACAAGTTTTACTGTATTGGAACATGAGGGGTTAATTGTGGCGGCAATATATAAGAATCCCCAAACTCGGACCAACTTATAAATCTAAACACAATTCCCAAACTTAGAACCCAACCCCAAACCAGGAACCTAAACTCGGAAACAACCCCCCCCCCACCTAAACCCTCCTAAACTCAGACACGTCACATCCGACCCGCAGCGGATATGGTACGGGGCATGATATGATTGTTCCATAGCTAAGCTTTTGACATTTATTTAAGTTTAAATATGTATTATCATCAATATTAATTGTTGTACATAACTTATAAGTTCAATAAAAATCCAAATACAAATAATCGAAAAGAAACATAACACAATTTCCAATTTATTTTACAAAGTCACAAATCCTATGTGTCTTCACTTCCACCCTTAACCTTGTGTACCTGTATCATGTGTAAAATAATTTTGGGTCAACAATAAGTTGGTGAATAGATCTTGATTTTTATTTGAGTTAATATACTTTCATTAATTTATCTATAAAATGTTTAACATGCAACTTTAACTGTATAAGTGACATCAATCATCAAATCAACAATCACACAACTACCACTACTATGAAACCAAACATAATGAAACATGAGTAAGGAAACAATGATGCTATTCAAGCCCCGAAGAGCGAACCTATGAAACAATGTGGCGTCCCTGGTTCAACCCATGGCTGTGGGGAACCGGTCAATCGGGTGGTGGATCCACACGAAAGCAATGACACAAAGCGGTAAACACCTAATGCACGTGTAAGAAACATGTAATGAAACATATGAAACAAGTCATAAACACATATGAAACTTTAATTTGCATGTGTAAAATGAAAAGAAATATGATGAAACAATACCAAACAAATGGCACATGACACACCCCAAAAAAGTTTAAATGACTAAAAGGGGAAAAGAAAGATCTACTCACACTGTAGTGTTTCATTAAAATCAGAGGCGGCTCTTAGGCTGGCCAAGCTAGGCAGGCGCCCAAGGCCTAAAGATGTTAGGGGCCCAACAGATTTTGTAGGTCCCGTTTTTCCGGTAGATCGATAACGAAAACCTATCCTTGTTTATCACAAACACGGTAACGGGTGCGGAATCCCCGTGACGGTGCAAACCAGACACAGTTAATAAGAACGCACATGCAATCAAAAGATTCAATATCTATTGATTAGGGATGAGAACGATACAAACATATACAAACAATGTTTACAGACTCTCACTAAGTCTCACAGCTCTCGTCTCTCATCCAAGTTTCACACAGAAACTATGAGAGCTACTTATACTAAAACAGACACAGACATGACGAAACAGAAATAACTCGGCGAAACAACTTTGGGCCAAAACTTGGGCCTGAAGAAGCCCAACAGGCGACGAAACAGGCTATGCCATGACAAAGATGACGAAACACATGTGTTTCGTCATATGTAAAGTTTCTTCAATAATTTGCCATTTTCAACACTATGACGTCATCATGACATCACAGTGATGATGTCATGGTGATGTGTCACCTAGTCTTGGTTTGCGGTGCTCCGTGCTTCGCGTGTCGAACTCTGGGGCGCACGAAGGAGGAATGTCGTGAAGTCGGGCTTGAGCTGGACCTAACCGTGTTGAAACCAAGTCGAACCGAGCCGAGTCGCGTCCACACAAAGTGTATCAACAAACTCCCTCTTGGACGCTACTCGTGATGGTTCGTCTTCTGTGTCTTCTATGTCGGAGGATCTTCAAGTCTTCACGCGTCGTAAGAAGAAAGTGTATCAACAAACTCCCCATTTTATTTAGGAAGTGTGTTAACAAACTCCCCCTTAGAATTAACTCTCCATTGAGTTATGCTCGTGAATCTTTTGATCGTTAATTCTTCAGATCCTTGTGGTGTTGATGAAGGGTCAGCGGCAACTCGATCATCTTTATCCTTTGAGTGCCTCCACGTCGTGTCTTAATTCCGAAGCTTGTTATCGAACATGTTCTCCTCACCTTTAGCATCTGCACATGCAAGAAATCTAAACGCATAATGAGAACAACCGCTTGGAATATAGTTTCCATAAACAAACGACACATGTGAGATCAAATCTCAATCAAACACCGACCGACAACAGTTTGAAAGTTTAGAACATGATCAATTTTAATCCTTTAACTTTCAAAACTAGTTAACTTCGAACGTTTATGAAGATGTAAGTGTTTTCCGGCTTACGATCAGGATTTTAGGTAGGATAGACTCGAGTTCCAACATCGGTCAATCAAAAATAAACTAGAAGCAAAATCTTTTTGGATTTAATAAAGTTTATATTAAAACACACCTAAAATCTTTTTGGAATTTTCATTTTTCAGAAGTAAAGACGGAAAACAATAAATAAATATATACAAAGATATAGAAATGAAAGCAGTAAACAAATATTTACAGACATTCTTTTTGCGAGTTTCGAGGGTAAGAGAATCATATCAGTGTACGGTCATGTCACAACACTCTTGTTGCTCAATTAGCTAACATTTAGATAAGCATCCTATAACAATTATCGGTATTGTTATCCACATAAGCTCAACTTATCAGATGTAATCATGGTGAGGGGATACGTTAAGGTATGATTTATACTTACCGACCGGTGTTCATCCATACACGACACATTCCCGTATCAAGGTATGCACGAGAGTTCATCTTACCGATGAGTATACTGATTATCATCTGTTTGACCGTATAAAAGAATGTGAGAAACTCACTTATTTTGATTGAAAACAAGCCCTATGTAATAGAATCAATTATTAATGAGGAACTTGATTTTCGATGCATGAGGGCACAGGAACAAGTCCGTGAACAGGTCAGTACTTTCGTACAGCAAAGAGACAAACTTGACTCCCGGATAAATGTGATATTTTATCACTTATTTTGTTTGGACATGTGATTGTTGATCACTTATTGAGGTCGAATGCAATATGTACACGTATGTATAGTATCATGGAAGATCTAGACTTGCTTCCCCGTTTTTTTTTTGGGTAAAAGAAACAACCATGATACCCAGATGATAACACAGCATAAAGACCGAATATCTCAGAACCTCGGCAATCTCTCAAACGAAATTTCGGTACCAAGACCATATGCCAATGAATGGTTCCCACCTGGTATTCAGTCGATTAAAGTTTATATCACCCTGCACACTTTAAAATGATTGTGAGCCTACCCATACATCTTATATAGAGCTGCTTAACATTTTTCATTTTGCATTTCAATTTAAAGAGGTTTAGACAGACCACTGATGTACTATCATTTTCTCTTTTTCTAGCCAGGAAACTCATTTTTGTTTTTCTATTGTTTTTGTGTTTTGAAATTTTTCGATGTTTTTGGATTTTTTTTTTTTAAATTTGGATTTACTCCCCCTAAAATCAACAATCTAAGATAAATTTTAAAAACACAAAGGTATTTAAAAAAAAGGATTTCCCGATGTTGGTTAACTCATGTTTTACCGCAATGCCATTAACCAAAATTAAGTTTAATCAGAAATGATTTCTCGAATTTTGGAAAAATGAGTTGGCACGTCGGTAAGCAGTGTGGACCATGACAACATTGATGAGTTTCATAGTGAAACAATCACGTGTGAGGTGATATTCGAGATCAACGTGTCAGGCCAAATAGTGTTGTACGAGATGATAATAATTCATAAAGCAGCTTAAAAAAATCGACAAGTATAGGAGAGATTAGAAGTTCAAAACCGTAATCCTGCAACTTCTTCGTGCATTGCCAGGAATTTGAGCACTCTCCTTAACTGGATATCCACCCGGTGTGGACTTCAAAGTCGATTTTTGTAGCTACTGAGAAATCTCTTGACAGCAACAAGATCATAAACCTCCAGGTTCCGGCTGGTCTTCCACATTGCACCAGCGAAGGTCTTTGTCTTTCTCTTGAGAAGTAGTGTGATGTTGTTCAATCCAAGCCAAGGCATCCGCACACCGGGTTGGTTTGTTCAACAAACACATTTTCTCCAATCACACCGCGAAGAAATGTACACTGCACGTTCATCTTATTGATTTTGAACTCCAGACGTGCTGCAGGTGCGTACATTTTGATTGAATCTATCATGGGGTCCCGATCAAAGCCTTTAATAATCACACTTTGAAATGATTTGCATTTTCTCGAAGTTGCCAATTTCTTTCAACAGACAATTCTGTGAACTTTTTCTTTTTCTCTCCATCAAAGGCAACAATTTCTTCTGTCGCCTATCTTGTGCAAGGACGCTCCACTATCAACAATCTTATGACTATCGAAAGTTCCTCCTGGAACATCCTATACACTCACTCAGAGATTAGTTGGAGAGGGGGACCCAAGCCTTCATAGACTTGGGTTGCCCCTGAGAATCAAGAAATGTAATTTCAATTTCTTGAAGGTCCTTAAATTGCATGCCTCCCCCTGAATCCTCACCTGTTTTCGGTTTCCAAGCTTGTTTCCGTTTACCGGATTGTGTATTATTTATAGATTTAGAAATCTCTGGTTTTAACGGTTGTGACAAAATTGGTTTCCTTTTAACAATTTCTGCTTTTAAAGTCTTTTCGATCAACTTCACATTTTGACGTCGTTGTTTTGTTTCATGTTCTTTAATGGTACGTTTGTCATTTTTTGGTGACATAGGATGACGATGTGAGTGACCTTGTTCAGAGGGAGTTATTTCAACAAAATTTGGTTTGGGCAAGTTTGTGCAGTCTTTAATGATGTGCCCAAACTTCCCACATTTGAAACAAGTTCTCCTTTCAACAAACTTAGGAGAATCTGATCGACGACTTGACGTAGAAGTTGTAGACCCAGAGATACTAGCTTCACACCCGTTTGTGTGTTGGGTGTAATTGGTATCACTATTACGTTTCAAAATGTTGACTTTTGTACAAAATCGGTATTTGATTTATTTTCAAAAGTCTCCACTTTATCAGTACCTTTGGAGGCCACAAACTTAACGTCTTTTGTTTTCTTCTTGTAACGAGCTCCTTTTGAATCAACCTTAGCCTTTGGCTTTGGAGCTCGTTGTTGTTGTTTACCCTTAAAAGCAATTGGTTGTTGCTTTGTCGGTGATTTCTGTTTTCCAAATTGTTTTCTGATTTCAGCTTTTGGAATTGGGTCACATTGAGTTACAATAACTCCTGGAATTGTCTTTCCCAAAAACTGGTTTGTAGTATCTTCAAACACTTTGTCAATCAAAGATTGATTGACGTTTTTGATTGGAAAATCTTTGTCTGAATAAATTTTACTATCACCGACTAAAGTATACAACAAGTTATTGCTCTTAACAGCAGACACACTTTCCTTGTCATTCTTGACATCTTTGACAGCTTTGACAAGATCTATCACTTGCTTGGCAATAGGTTGCACTGCAGGAGTAGGAGGATCACAAAGAATATGATTCTCAATTGGAATTTCTATTCCTTTCGTCTCATCAAGTGATTCATCCTAGTCATTCACATCTGATTCATCATCTAAAGAATCATAGTCCTCAATGGTTGGAGGACTTTGATTTGAAGCACATGATGACTTTTCTTTGTTATCAGATGACCCCTCCGATGAATTGTCCGGTTGAACCCTAGGCCAGTAGTAACTTCCTCATAATCAAGAGGCACACTGGGTTCATACCGAGGCATATCCTCTTCATCGGGCATTTTGGTATAGTTGTCTCAAAGGAGGCGGACATGACTTATATCCAACGCCTTTCACATTACCTTTCAGTTTTTGAACGTCTATGATGTGATCGGGCACAAATCGGGAGTTAGAATAACTCTCCAACTTTTGCTTGATAGCATCATGCTCGCATTTGGCAATGGCTAACTCCTTTTTGGTTTCCTCAACAATGTTAATGTAATCGTTAATACTAACTTGTTTATGATAAACAACTTTGTTCACTTCGGAAACACTTTTCTTTAAGGTTTCAATTACAGATTTAAATTCCTTTTTGTTTCTAACTAAAGCCATATTTGCCTCTTTGCACTTTGACAGCTCAATAACCAAACTTTGATTGTGACTATGAACCGTTTCACATACAAGTTTCAAATCAGCACATTTAAGTTTCATATCAGCACAATCACTACATATGCTAGGAGTTTCAGATTTTACCTGACTCGTAGAGGCTGAGACATTTTCCATAAAGGCAGTTTGACAAGAAAAAGATCCATCTTTAGAATTATAATCTCCCGCATTCGAGCCTTCTTCATCTGAACTCCCGCTATAACCCGAGCTATCATCACTTTCAGCAAATTCTTCTTTGTGAACATGCTTGATGTGGTTGATGATTTTTTTATAGCAAGCAGTTCCACCTCCTTGATTACCATCTCCAAATTGTACAGACCAATTACATCCTTCATCAGCTTGAACGGTCAATGCTCGATTGGTGTTTGATGGTCCAGACTGGTTCTGGTTCTGGTTGGTGGTGTTGTTCACAGCTACTATCCCTTTTCCACGGTTATCTTGATTGGCATTGGAAGTACTTGTCTGATTTCTGAATGGATTCTGGTTTCCTTGTCTGCTTGTCCGAGTGCACTCACGTTTGAAGTGTCCCCTTTCGCCATAATTGAAACAAGTAACCGCATTGTTATCAAAACCGTACTTCCTATCATTCTTGCCTTCCAACGAAGTTCTTCCTGTTCGAGCCATGAAATCCTTTGCCCTTCTAACAGCACTCGCAAATGCCCACTTGATATCCATTAACTCCATTTCATCACGGTGTATCTGCTGATAATCTTCATTCATCATATTGATGTTTCCAATTTGACCTTCTACCAATTCACAATAGGAACTGAACATTGTGTTGAGAAGTTCCAAATGTTCCTTAGTAACTTCTACACTGACTTTTGAAAGATTGGAAGTATCAACTCTGACAGTGTTGGTGTTTTGGAGTGATGGATTGTTGGTATAATGTGCTTGTTGTTGTTGTGGTTGGGCTTGAGGTTGGGGTATGGAAAATGAAAGATAAGCACTTTGATTCCACTATTGGGCTTGTGGTTGGGGTATGGATTATGAAAGATAAGCACTTTGATGCCACTGTGGAAACGGTGATGAGCTTGTATTGGACACAAACGCCGTTTGAAGCTTCGGTTGCTGAATGGAACTGGAACTAGCTGAAGGACCAAAACCAGGCAAATACATTTCTGTGTTTTGAGGAGGTGCAATCATTTTAGCTTTCCGAATTTCCTCTTCGTTCTTGTGCTCCAACTTCTGAATGAATTCATAGAGAGTGCCATTGGCTGTATCCATAGTGCCCGTATGCTTTAGAAGTTCAATGAATGGACTCCACTTAGGAGGTAGGGCATCAGCAAACCGTGCAATCATTTCCTGATGAGTTGCAGCAACATTATAAGAACACATTTCACTAATCAAATGATAAAAGCGAGAAGTCATATCATTTAGAGTTTCATTATCCAAGAATCGAAATGATTCAAACTCTTTCTTCAATAAATCATGGCGTGTGTTTCTTGAAGCTGCATTTCCTTCTCCTCTCGCTACTAATGCATCCCATAACTCTTTCGTGGTCTTATAATAGGAGAATTGATGATAGATGTCTTTGTGAAGTGCTTAAGTGAGAATAGCATACGCCTTCTTCTCCAGATCATATGCCTTTTTGTCGTTTTCAGGCATATTAGTAAAACCCGCTGAAGTTGATGCTGCTACTTCGAGGGCAGGGTTGCATGCATTAATGAAACATGTCCAAAGTTCGCTGCTTTGCCCTTGAACGTGTGTGTGGAAACGACCCTTCCATGATGGATAGTCGTTCATGTGATTTAACTTTGGCGGCCGATTGTTGCTACCCGTCTCACTCTCACTAAGCAATAGACTTTGAATGCTCTGATTTTGATTCGACACCAATGCCCATTGACTTGCACTTATTGACTGTTGTTGTCGAGGTATGGTACTCGCTAAATATTCGGCCGTCGAAGTCGGTTTTTGAACCGGTTGTGAGTCCGTACTCCAATCCCAAGTGCTAGTACAACTCATGATTGATGTATGTATGTGAAAAACTGATCACACACTTGAACTCAAACTGTTAAGACACTTTTGTAGAGCCTCTGTTAAAAACTTTATGTCTACTATCAGTAAATCAATGCTAATATCCACGAAGACTCCCAAAAAAAACAATTCGTGACTAGTGCCCAACAAAGAATATTTGTGAATAGCCCCCCCCCCCCCCCCCCCCCAAAAAAAAAAAAATTTCTTGTCTACGAAGACCTTCACCACTAAGTTGATTTTTTATTTTTTTTTACCAATGAGAAGTCACGAAGGCTCAATAGAGAAAGTCACGAACACTAGTATTCACTAGTAAAGGTCCAATGAAAATTTATGTTGTCCACTAACAATTAAAGCATTAAGAGCCCATGGCTGCTTTGGCCCAAACAGTGTTCAGTGAGCCGAAACAAAAGACCTAGCTGCCATCAATTTACTTCAGCCGACAATGAAAGTTGCTTGACTTCATCTCTTTCTTCGATACACCACCAAAACCAGTACCCACTCTCTCTCTCTCAGCGATACGTACTTCGATTTCACCTTCAAAGATCCAAAACCTCACTAATTTCTTTCAAACCCTCCTCTCTGCGATACAACATCAACATCTCCACCTGCTGAAACAACCAATTTGGTTCACACCAAAATCAAATTGAACCCTAAATCGTTTTGGGGGTTTTCGTTTTCTTCAAACATCCCACGATTCCACCTTCAAAGGATCAGCCGACATCATTTTTGATTCAATCTAGACCCTTAATGGATCAGAGAGAACCTGCCAGATCAGAAGGTAATGAATTTTGTCCGATGGTTGTGATAATTCATATGTGATATAGTTTCAATGGGTGATGAAGTCTGGTGTTTGACGAACTCTGTTCTTGTTTGTTGGTGACCAAATCTGATATATATTTTGTTTGCGACGAAACTGATTTGATCTTGGTGAAACTGATTTGATCTTGACGGAACTGATAATGATCTTGACGAAACAGCTGTGATAATTTGTTAAAGCGACGAAACAGGATGGATCTTTATGATTCGACGAAACTGATTGCTAAAGTTGGATGACGAAACAGATTCTCAAAGGTTGGTGATGAAACTGGAATGTTATTGTGCGACGAAACAGATGGAAATGTAAGCGACGAAACTGATTGAAATTTTGAATCGACGAAACTGGTTAATGGGCGACGAAACAGATATGTTAAACAAAGATGACGAAACACATATGTAAAGTTTCTTCAATAATTTGCCATTTTCATCACTATGACATCATCATGACATCACAGTGATGATGTCATGGTGATGTGTCACCGGGTCTTGGTTTGCGGCGCTCCGTGCTTCGTGTGTCGAACTCTCTTGGGCGCACGACGGAGGATTGTCGTGACGTCGGGCTTGAGCCGGACCTAACCGTGTCGAAACCAAGTCGAACCAAGCCGAGTCGCGTCCACACAAAGTGTATCAACAGATTTATAACTTTATTATGTTATGTTATATATAACAAGCCCAAACACTGAACATTAAGCCCCAAAGCTGAAGTAAAAGGCCCAAGTTCCAAATTCCAAATTCCAATTGTAGCCCAAACACTAACACTGAACATTATGTCGTGGTGTGGGGCTTGTGTGCTAAAAAAAAAGAAAAAATACCCTCCAAACTGTTGCGATGGTAGTTTATGTTAGGGATTTTCAGTTTTTTTACTTTTTTTGATCATCATTTTAAGATTTATTCCTTGAGGTATGTAATTTTCAATTGTAAAATCGATTAATAGAATGTATTTTTTATTTTTATGTTGACATTTATATAATTAGTCAATTACATGAGATGAAACCTTGACTCTTTGTTGTTTAGATTTATTGATTTAGAACTAGATGAAACTATAAATCTTTAATGTTTGAAATTAAATGATTGAATCTTTTGAGACTTTGATGTATAATTGTGTAGGTTTAGAGTTAGATGAAAATTACTAATTTTAAACTTTGATTTTTTTTTTTTTTTTGTCTAGAAATTATGCCACCCATTCCTAAATACAAATACCTATCCGGTAGTCAAAAACGTAAAAATGCATATCATGTGCTTTTGTCTAAAAATCATTGTCCTAATGCTATAAATGCATATCATGTGCTTTTGACACTTCCGGTAATGGTGGCATCGGTAGATAGAAGTTTTTCTAAATTGAAGTTGTTGAAGTCTTGTTTGCGATCGTCAATGTCCCAAGAAAGACTTAAACGATTGGCGATGATATCTCTTCAAAACGAAATATTAGATGGTATGGAATATAAAGACTTGATCGAGAGCTTTGCTTTCAGTAACCACACCTTCCAGATCGAAACTCCGCTGCAAGACAAGCAAAATTGATGACGGTTTTGGTTGAGGATCGTGTTTGACACAGGCCTAAAAAAAAGATTTCGCGCCTCCTCTCAGACGGTTCTATCTCCCATGGTACAACAACCGGAATAGTATGTGTACTACCGGAGATGGCTCTCACACCCAAGATTACACAGAGTATAAAGGAATACTATCTTCCACTAGTATTTGCCTTTAAGGAAACAATTTACAAGGAGTGCTCCTCCTTATATACTAAGTTTTGTCATCCCGCCTATGTGGGACAAGGTGAAAAATCTCAATCCATTTTTCTCATCTTTGTTTGTTTCTAACATACAACTTCAACCTTCGATATCTCATTTTATACAACACAAATATAATTATTTGGACATAGTTTGAACACAAACCCATAAATAATTATTTATACAATACATATATAAATATTATTGATATCCAAAATATTCAGTGAAAAACTCATTTTCACTAAATGTCCACAACTCATTAAAGATTAAATACCCCTCCTCACTACTACACCATGAATCTATGCAATTTATCAAATCCATTTATTGATAGTTTGATAGACTTTTCACCCATGCAAATTTTACGGATCTTAGTCTACTTTTGGTAGTGGGTGATCGAAGACGGTTGCATCACACCTTAATAGCTTGAAAATAAATGATTAAATTTCTTTAAATAAATACCACCTGGTCAATTATGGTGATGCAAATTTTGGTTGATGACCTGACCCCACACTCACCATGTGTAGTGTTTAGTTTCATTTCCATTTTAACTTTTTCAATGATTACCTTATGCGTGGGGATTTCCCAAGCAGTACTATTAATACATTTCACCGCTCTAGAGGTAGTTAATGCGTGTGAGATATTAAAATTAGCAGTAGTAGTATCCTATAGACATCACAATTGTAAAAATACTATGAATAATGTATTCACCCAAAGCATTTAAAATAAATAAAAAGGGGAGTTCGTGAAACTCATCAGTTTAGCAGTGTGCGCGTATAACGAGTGCTAAAGGAGGTGTCTCTATGATGCACGCGTAATCATCAAATCGGGCCTTATTGTAGCAAATACCATTAGTGTTTGTGATTCTAATTATCATAGTTACACCTAGGGTGATGGAAGATCTTACTATCTATTAATCATGACTAATGACCTTCGGGTTTCTAGATTGTTGGAACATAACTCAGTATCTAGTAAATAAATGATGAAATTCCGTTAAAGAAAGCACCACCTAGCCTATTTAGTTGATGAAATTTCAAGCTACTATGTTTACTTTCATATCCATTTTAAGTTGGACGATGACCACTTTATCATTGATTTTAATCGAAGATATGCATATATTCAAATACCTCAACCGATATTGTATCTTACAAAAGTAATGTTCCCAAAATTTATATATAAAACAAATTATCCTTATTTGAAAATTAATGCGAATTTTCTTTGGTCATGGGACTATTGTTACTTTTAGCCTTTATTGGACGTACACAATTTCGAATCAGTTACTTTATAACATTGTGATTGTTCAAACATTGTGATTAGTTACTTATTTTTAAGGGGCGCGGTCGGGTTTTTTTGCCTAAAATATACACTATTTTTTTTTGAAGAGGTGCGGGCCCCCACCTTGTCCAAAGGGTGGATCGGCATACGTGGTACATAAGTCTAGATACTTCCATTAGTTTGCTATAAACTGTAATATTCATATTTTTTTTAAATTCAGAAATAAAATTATATTGTTTTTTTTAGTTCAGAATTAAAATTCAGATTAGGGTTTTCTTAGCGTTGTCTACTACATATACGGATGCCTCCCCCTGCTCTAATACAGTAACCTCAGGGCAAGATGATCGAGAGATCTGATTCTCTGTTTTTGTAAGTTGTTTTCCTTTGGTTGTTTGATTATACATTGATCCTTTCTAAAAGCCGTTGATCCCTGTATTTTCTGGTTTGAACGTGTTCTGATCATTTTTTTTATATTTGAATTGTGTATTTTCTCGGTTGAACGTGTTCTGATCATTTTTTTATATCCGACTTGTGTGTTAGCCATCAGTCCGCTCGCTCACTGTACACATCGATCTCTCTTTGCTCTATGTGGATCGGATCATAACATGTTGATTCTTCATAGGTATGGTCAAATCAATATTTTCATATCATTATGTTATATTGTTTTTTAGATTATGAATATGTATTTTGAATGTTAACATCCACTTTTATTTCATACTTGGTTAATTTTCTGATTATATTAACCATTCTTGTTAAAAGCAAGTTATTTTGATGTTGACTTATTCAGATTAGGAGAAATAAAAATCCAACAAAATGTATCTTTATATATATTATAATTTTGTTAAATTATTCAGCTGTTTGGTACCTAGTGGTTTTTGTTCATCGTTAACTTATTTATTTTTGAACGTTATTTGTTGAAATTGTTATCCTGAAAGTTCTGTTAAATTGTTCTCACTGTACACATCGATCTCTCTTTGCTTTTTGTGGATCGGATCATAACATGTTGATTCTTCATAAGTACGGTCAAATCACCCTACACATTGATCTCTCTCGTTATGTTTTATTGTTTTTTAGATTATGAATTTGTATTTCGAATGTTAACATCGACTTTTATTTCATACTTGGTTAATTTTCTGATTATCTTAACCATTCTTATTAAAAGCAAGTTATTTTGATGTTGATCTTAACCATTCACATTACACGTTTACACGTGTAGGTTATAACACAAGGAACAACATAAACTAGTGGGACTAGTTTCGTTCATACACTTAAAGTTAAATTGCTGACTTTCTACACAAGTTTTACTATGTTGGAACATGAGGGGTTAATTGTGGAGGCAATAAGTAAGAATCCCCAAACTCAGGCCAACTTATAAATCTAAACACAATTCCCAAACTCGAAACCCAACCCTATACCAGGAACCTAATCTCAGAAACAACCCCCCCCCCCCCCACTAAACCCTCCTAAACTCAGACACATCACACCCACCCGCAGCGGATATGGTACGGGGCATGATATGATTGTTCCATAGCTTTTGACATTTATTTAAGTTTAAATATGTATTATCATCAATATTAGTTGTTACACATAACTTATAACTACAAGACAAGACCACTATTAGCGGCGACACCTTTAGCCGCTATTAGTCGATTCGCGTCAAACCCAGCCCCCAGTCGTTGATCATTATTCTGATCTAACGGTTAGGGATTAAAGAGGCAATACCGACGACGACTTAGGGTCAATAGCGGCGACACCCTTTCTTCGCTAAAGGTAGGTGTCCCACTTTAATCCCCAGCCACAAATATCTTATCCTGGTTAACCCTGGTTAACCTAATAGCGGCGACGAAGGAACCAGTAGCAGCGAGTCGCTGGTAAAAGTGTTTCCGTAAACAGACTACACAACGCCATTTCTTCCCTCCTCCTTCACTTTTCCCCCCAAACTCTTCATCTTACCGCCGGAGAACCGAGCGTCTTCACCAAATCAGTTAGTTTAACTTATTTTTTTGTTAAATCTCTTCTCTATTTTGTTATTTACATGTTATAGACTTTAATTTTTGCTCGTTTTTGTGTATATTTATGTTTATGGAAGAAAATTCGGGTCACCAC
Source organism: Helianthus annuus (assembly GCF_002127325.2). Classification (NCBI taxonomy): domain Eukaryota; kingdom Viridiplantae; phylum Streptophyta; class Magnoliopsida; order Asterales; family Asteraceae; genus Helianthus; species Helianthus annuus. Next base: position 157,640,159 of record NC_035443.2, read on the forward strand.
CATCACCTCTCCGGTCACCACCATCACTTCTCCGGTCACCACCTCGTCTCTGTGGTCTATATCTACTTGAAAGCTTGAAATTACGGTTAGTTTATATGAGTTTTTTCAAAGTTTAGAAATTGTATAATTTTTTGTTTAGTTATGTAAATGTATATGTAAGAATGTATGTTTGTATGTAAATGTTTGTGAAAATGTATAATGTACGTGTATTTGGTGAAAATGAGTACATGTAGGTGTATGTATTTGTGTATGGTGTATGTATGTGTATGTAAGGATGTATATTTGTATGTAAATGTTTGTTAAAATGTATAATGCAGGTGTAATTGGTGAAAATGAGTATTTGTAGGTGTAGGTGTATGTATTTGTGTATGTAAATGATGAATAATTGTGCATGTAAATGTTTGCAATTGGTGAAAAATGTGTATGTTAGTATGTATGTTTGTATAAAATATGCAAATGTGTATGTATAAATTTTGTGGTTTTGTTCAAAATATGTGCTTGTAAGTATGAATGTGTATGTGTAAGTATGTACATGTGTTTTATAAGTATGTATGTGTGTTGGTAGCATGTTAATATGTGTGTATAAAGTATGTAACTTTGTGTATGTAAGTATGTGTTAATGTGCATAAATTATGTTTAAGTTTCATGATTTATATGTTTATGGTCACGTTTGAAAAAAAAATATGTTTAAGTTGATAATTTCTATGTTTATGTTTTGGTTTGAGAAAAAAATATGTTTAAGATGATAATTTGAATGTTGTTTATGTGTAGATTTGAAAAAAAAAAGTTTAAGTTTGATAATTAGTATGTTTGTGTTTAGGTTTGAAAACATTTATATTAACTTTGAAGTTATATATTAGTTAGGGAATACCCTCCTTGATTTGTATTTGATAAACACTTGTTTGAAATATTTATTTGAATTTGAGTTACACTTGTTGTACTTTTCCTTAATTTCTATTAGATACACATGCTGTAACATTTGTAACTTTATAGGGATTATGTTTTCGGTATTGCTTATATTCGCTTATCTGATGGCGGATGTGGCCCCCTGGGGACATGGGGGTGACGGCGCTCGTGATCCACAGCCTCCTGGTGGATTTCGTGGCACGCACGAGACTGACGGTAAGTCTTTTACTAAATTATTTTGTACTCCTTATATTTTATATATTATAAATGTTGTTACTAATTATTTTTGTTTTAATTGCAGTGGTTCCCCAAAGAAGTTTAGGGGGAAAGCCAAAAACGAGAAACTACGGCGTCTGGTAAAAGCGGGGGGGGGGGGGGGGGGGGGGGGGGCTGTATCGCTTACGTTTGACAGACAGGTCACGTTTACCCCTGTTGGTAAATCAAGAGATATGTTTTCAAGGGAGGCCAGCCTGTATATGTGGCGGACCATCACGTTCAATAAATTTGGATGAGATAACGTTGAACAACATTACAAGGATGCCGTCATGAACCACTTACGGGTAAATAAGTTATATGCATAAAATTTTATCAAATATTTATGCACATGCAAATCTAATTTATATATGATATTTTAACTTTTTTATTTAATTTGTAGGAAAATTTCAATTTTGATGAAGTGGAACGTGTTTATGAGGCGAGAAACTTGACGGGTGGTATTAGGACGGTTCTTATGAAGCGGTACACTGGCCGCAAGTACGAAGCTAGAAAATTATTTGAGAGCGAGGGAGGTTACGATGATCTTGAGAGGGCAAGGGCGTACCATCCGGCGGATATGCCCTGTGAAAACTGGTTGAGAACTATCAAAGGTTTCCTACAAGAAAAATATATTAAAAGAAGCAAGGCCAACAAACTTGTACGCGAGAAACAACAATTCCCATACCATGGGGAGATATCGTCGTCGTACGGTAGCACCGCCTATAAAAATGTAATGTTTTATGTATGTGTGCGTGTGTGTAAGCTTTTGTTTATTTAATGTCTAATCTAAGTTAAATGTTAAACAAGGATATGGATTGGGTACCTACGTATGCTAAAACCCACACGGACAATCAAGGGAATTGGGCTGATCTGGTTGCTGAATAAAATTACGTAAGTATTTCTTTTAACTATTATTTTCTATAACAAATATATATATATACACATATATATTTAATCATCTTCGTAAAATACAGCGGAACATACAAGAGGCCACAAATGAATGGAGCGGTGATGGTCCTCCAATTGCCCCGTATCAGGAAGCGTTGGGAGAGCGGCGAGGATGATACCGCGGGATGGGGCCTAAACCTTCTTCCAACACGTCCTCCAACATGTCGTCTTCGCAAGCTCGGACGCAAGAACCCTTTTCCGAGGTAAACTATGCAATTTATAAAATGATAAACGAATGCATGTTTCCTTGTTAAATATATGTTGGTAGCGTTAATTAATATGCTAATATACGTTTTGATATCTATTATTGTAGGATTTTGTTAACAGCTTGTTCCAAACCCTGTCCTTTTTGAACCAACTTAACAACTATCTTGCTTCACAAGGAAAAGGAGAAGGAAAGTCAAACGACTATGATTCTGATAACTTATTCGATAATGATTCCGACGACGAGTGACTTGTTGTTTTTAATGTATGACTTAATTAAACGTTGTAGGATTATAATGTACGACTTAAACGTAGTTTTTAACTATATTACCTTTAGTATATGTTCATGGCGTATGTTTGCGTTGTTTGAAATAGGCAGGTTCTGTTTTTTCGGCCGAAAAAATGGCTGGGTGCTGTATATACAGCAACTGTATTAAAAAAAAGACTTTTAGTGGCGACACGTGTCGCCGCTATTGCCTTAAACCCTTTACCGACCAAGGTCAATACCGGCGACCATTTAGTGACGACACGTGTCGTCGCTAAAGGTCTAAAAGCAATACCGGCGACGTTGACCTTTAGCGATGACAGGAGGCCAATAGCGGCCGATCAATACCGGCGACATGTCGCCGCTAAAGGTCAATACCGGCAACAATTTCCACCAATACCGGCGACAGCTATCGCCGCTAAAGGTGGTCCATTCTTGTAGTGTAAGTTCAATAAAAATCCAAATACAAATAATCGAAAAGAAACATAACACAATTTCCAATTTATTTTACAAAGTCACAAATCCTATGTGTCTTCACTTCCACCCTTAACCTTGTGTACCTGTATCATGTGTAAAATAATTTTGGGTCATCAATAAGTTGGTGAATAGATCTTGATTTTTATTTGAGTTAAAATACATTGATTAATTTATCTATAAAATGTTTAACATGCAACTTTAACTGTATAAGTGACATCAATCATCAAATCAAGAATCACACAACTACCACTACTATGAAACCAAACATAATGAAACATGAGTAAGGAAACAATGATGCGGTTCAAGCCCCGAAGAGCGAACCTATGGAACAATGTGGCATCCCCGGTTCAACCCATGGCTATGGGGAACCGGTCAACCAGGTGGTGGATCCACACGAAAGCAATGATACAAAGCGGTAAACACGTAATGCACGTGTAAGAAACATGTAACGAAACATATTAAGGAAATCATAAACACATAGGAAACTTTAATTTGCACGTGTAAAATGATAAGAAATATGATGAAACAATACCAAACAAATGGCACATGACACACCCCAAAAAGTTTAAATGACTAAAAGGGGAAAAAGAAAGATCTACTCACACTGTAGGGTTTCGTTAAAATCAGAGGCGGTTTTGGGCTGGCCAAGTTGGGCAGGCGCCCAAGGCCTAAAGATGTTAGGGGCCCAACAGATTTATAACTTTATTATGTTATGTTATATATAACAAGCCCAAAACACTTAACATTAAGCCCCAAAGCTGAAGTAAAAGGCCCAAATTCCAAATTCCAATTGCAGCCCAAACACTAACACTGAGCATTATGTCGTGGTGTGGGCTTGTGTGCTCAAAAAAAAAAAAAAGAAAAAAAACCCTCCAAACTGCTGCGATCGTAGTTTGTGTTAGGGATTTTCAGTTGTTTTACTTTTTTTCATCATCATCCAATCATCTATAATATTCAAGATTTATTCCTTGAGGTATGTAATTTTCAATTGTAAAATCGATTAATAGAATGTATTTTTTATTTTTATGTATTGTTTATTGTTTAGGTTTGGAAAATTGGTTTTTAATAAACTAACCTTTGCCCAATTGGTAAATAATAATCCAACCTACAGAATTGGTATATAATAATCCTACCTATCAACATGTTGGTACTCAATGAACTTCTGTTAGTTTTTTTTAACTGAAGTTAGTTTTTAAGTTTTATTTATTACACAAACAGTCCCTATAGTTGTAATTTACTAGTTTTAACTATGAGTTAATAGCCAAAATGGTCCCTGAGGTTAATAGCCACAGCACCGCCACCACCACCGCCGCCACAGCACCGACACCACCACCACCGCCACAACACCGCCACCGCCACCACCGCACCGCCGCCACCACCACCACCACCGCACCGCCACCACCGCCGCCACAACACCGCCAACACCACCACCGCCACAGCACCGCCACCACCACCACCACCGCACCGCCACCACCACCACCACCGCACCGCCACCACCACCACCACCGCACCGCCACCACTGCAACGTTTTTTTTTTTCATACAGCTCACCTAACTTTAAACTTTAAACTTTAAACTAACAATAGAAATACAATACCAAGTGTGAAGATTCCCACAACTTTAAACTTTAAACAAAATGATTATATTAACATTGGTAGATACCTTAGACAGACGTTGAGCAGGAACAGAAGGCGTGACAGATTACAAAAAGCGTTCAAGATTACACAATGGTGAAGATTCCGACAACTTGGGACCAGACGACATCGTAGGTTGAACTCTACAAGGATTCTCTTGATTCTTTTGATTCCGTCTCGCTTTTGCGGTGGTGGTGGTGGTGGTGGTGGTGCGGTGGTGGTGGTGGTGGCGGTGCTGTGGCGGCGGTGGTGGTGGCGGTGCTGTGGCGGCGGTGGTGGTGGTGGCGGTGCTGTGGCTATTAACCTCAGGGACCATTTTGGCTATTAACTCGTAGTTAAAACTAGTAAATTACAACTACAGGGACTGTTTGTGTAATAAATAAAACTTAAAAACTAATTTCAGTTAAAAAAAACTAACGGAAGTTCATTGAGTACCAACATGTTGATAGGTAGGATTATTATATACCAATTCTGTAGGTTGGATTATTATTTACCAATGGGGCAAAGGTTGGTTTATTAAAAACCAATTTTCCTTTAGGTTTTGAGTTAGATGAAAATTATTAGTTTTAAACTTTGATTTTCTTTTATTTTTTTTCTAGAAATTATGCCACCCATTCCTAAATACAAATACCTATCCGGTAGTCAAAAAAATCATTGTCCTAATGCTATAAATGCATATCATGTGCTTTTGACACTTCCGGTAATGGTGGCATCGACATATAGAAGCTTTTCTAAATTGAAGTTGTTGAAGTCTTGTTTGCGATCGTCAATGTCCCAAGAAAGACTTAATGGATTGGCGATGATATCTCTTGAAAACGAAATATTAGATGGTATGGAATATAAAGACTTGATCGAGAGCTTTGCTTCCGATAACCACACCTTCCAGATCAAAACTCCGCTGCAAGACAAGCAAAACTGTTGACGATTTTGGTTGAGGATCGTGTTTGACACAGGCCTAAAAAAAGATTTCGCGCCTCCTCTCAGACGGTTCTATCTCCGAGGGTACAACAACCGGAATAGCATGTGTACTGCCGGAGATGGCTCTCACGCCCGGGTATAAAGGTATTCATATTTTTAATTACAAGGTAATCAATCTTGTAATAAACATGTTTTAATTGTATGAAAATGGAATTGAAGTGGTCGACATAACTGTCGGATCAATTCACGGCGATCTCGTAACTTGCGGAGACTAGGTTGACTGATCGTGACCAGCGCGCAAGCGAGCTGCACACTATACGGTCAGATCCACGCCTATGCGAGCCGCATGCCGCTTGTATGCTAGACGCACACATTGCACTAGAACCGGCGCTATGCGCGCGGTATGCAGTGTAACACCCCATGTTACCGAATGTCAAAGTCAAAGTCAAGATTGACTTCTTTGACCATAGTTAGTCTATTTTATGTTTGCGATTATGTTAGTTGTATTACGTGGAGTAAGTGTCATTAAACAAAGTAATCAAACGTTCAAATCAATGCGAAACACTAAAACAACGGTGAATAATAGGTTGTAACAATGCGATAAAGTCAATTAATCAATAATCGAGCTAATCTAATCATCATCGAACTCTTGACTCGAATTATGCGAACTGTGTGCTGGTATACGTGTGTGTGTGCCTTATGTGTTACTTGTGCGTGTTTACCTTATGTTATGTATGGTAATCAATCGAAACTCAAATCGAAACTCGAAACTCAATCGAACTCAATCAAAATCGAATTATGATAATTGGTGGCGAAAAGACAGCGCGAGACATAGGTGATTGCATGTTAGATATAGTGGTTGGGATTAAAAGTAATTTGAATAGGAAACTCTATTGTATTCTCATCAATCGCAATCGAAATCGAAATATCGAAAATCGTCGCACTGAACGCTCGAATCAGGCAGCTGAACGATCAGGCTCCTAGCCGATCGAACAGCCCAGCCGATCGGACTCCTCTGACCGACCAGCTCGTGCTCTCGTCCTTTTTCTCAGATTCCTTCTGATTCCGGTAAGATTTCATCCTAAATCTTGTACTTTCTTGATCTATACACACTCCTACACCTTTCTATCTTTCAAATCTTACTTTTTAACCGTGAAATCATCAAGATTCAAGTATTCAAGGATGCTGTCATCATGGTGTTCTTGAAGAACTTCATGTTTTGGCTTCAATCCACCAATAATCACTTGGATCCAGCCGATTTCCACATAAACAAACAAAGATCTATCATAGATCTAAACACTTGCATGGTGAAAAGGATTGAAAGCATGTTTTCCAACTTTCTTTCAACTCTTTTACACTCAATGCCTTCAAACCCGTAGAAACGGAGTTTGAACCGACTCACTTATCATCCTAGTAGTTGTGCGGTTCAAGATTCGGGTTCTATCCACGAGATTCTCCGACTTCGGGTTAAACGTTAAACTCCGTTCCGAACAGTTCACCGGCCTGGTTTAGGTGATTGCTGTCCGAGCAGGAGAAACAAGTAAGGACGAGGGTTCTATGGTTCAACTCGTTGTCAAAGTACCTCGATATAACGTCAAACAATCAAAACAGCCAAGTTAGACGAACCGGCCGACCAGGTCAGGAAGCTGACCAATCGGGCTGGCTGTCCGTTCGGACAGCCCAGCCGATCGACCAGGCCAACCGATCGGCTAGCACATGGCCCCACACTTTAACAAATTCATGAAGTCTAGTATTGAACGAAGTGCTGTTCGATCGAACTACGGTCTGATTAGAATTACTCTTCGGATCATGAGATAATATGCTTCAACACTTAATCGATTTGCAATTTGTTCAACTCGATGGAGTGCCACCCGATCGGTCGAGTCGTCCGACCAGGTGACACTCTGATAAGGACTGTTGTTGAAGTACCTAACCGATCGGTTAAGCCGACCGATCGAACGGTCCGTTCAATCGATCGGCCTGAAAGGTAAGGATACTTCAATGTTCTCAAATACTACAACAAAAACCTCAAAAGGTCAAGCCATCATACACAAACACATCCTTCTCAAGGGAATAAACCATCTACTCAAACAGCCCATCCGATCGGCCTACCGACCGACCGGACAGACTGTCCGAACGGACTGGTTAACCGAACGATAAAGTCGTCCGATCGGACCTACCGTCCGATCGACCAGGCTGTCCGACCCTCCAACACTTGTTTCCATTTTACGCGTACTCATCGTTATACTATCGAACTATTCAGGCTAACCCTACTCTCAAGTGCTCCCTTCAATCCATCAATCACTGTGAGTATACTCGAACCCTTTTTGTTTTAGCACTTTTGGGTGTTACATACGTTACTTATTCTAAATCACAATCGAACACACTACTCAATTACTTTAAACGCTAACCGTTACCGCATGTATTACGTGACTAAATGAATGCTTGTTGTTATGTTTACACGTGGAATGCTGCCTACCTGCCTTAAGGACGATAGTACTATAGTTTGGACTCAGCACCCGTTCACACGGGGGTTGTTAAGGACAATTACTTGCATGGATTACAATGGTAATCATGTATTGCGAACTGCCTCGGGCAGTCAACCCGCAGTCATTGGTATCGATAGATCCATGTCGATAATTAACATGCTTGGTTTTCCTCTGTGTATGTGCTGGTTATGCGTAAACTATTTCGAACTCTATTATGCTATTATCAAACTTGTATGCTCACCTTTACATTTTATGTATTGACTTTATTTTAACGTATGTGACAGACAATTAGGATGCTTATCTGCTAGGAAGGCGAGCTTAGAATAAGCGTCTAGAGCATACTTGTCTGTAGATCTTGTAGATCGAGTCTCTAGAAGCATTCGAGCAATTTTTATATTTAAATCTGAGTTGTCGGAACAGAATATTTGACTTGATGTTATTTGTAATAATTTGTTTGCTCTTTAAGGTACGGTATGGGACGTATTATATAAATTGAATAGTAATAATAATTGTTATGGAACTTCTGGACAATCTGTTTCGCTCAGTGCCATGCACTGATGATTCCGCCATCGGTTGGGGTGTTACATACGTTACTTATTCTAAATCACAATCGAACATACTACTCAATTACTTTAAACGCTAACCGTTACCGCATGTATAACGTGACTAAATGAATGCTTGTTGTTATGTTTACACGTGGAATGTTGTCTACCTGCCTTAACGACGATAGTACTATAGTTTGGACTTAGCACCCGTTCAAACGGGGGTTGTTAAGGACAATTACTTGCATGGATTACAATGGTAATCATGTATTGCGAACTGCCTCGGGCAGTCAACCCGCAGTCATTGGTATCAATAGATCGATGTCAATAATTAACATGCTTGGTTTTCCTCTGTGTACATGCCGGTTATGCGTAAACTATTTCGAACTCTATTATGCTATTATCAAACTTGTATGCTCACCTTTACATTTTATGTATTGACTTTATTTTAACGTATGTGACAGGCAATTAGGATGCTTATCTGCTAGGAAGGCGAGCTTAGAATAAGCGTCTAGAGCATTGTTGTCTGTAGATCTTGTAGATCGAGTCTCTAGAAGCATTCGAGCAATTTTTATATTTAAATCTGAGTTGTCGGAACAGAATATTTGACTTGATGTTATCTGTAATAATTTGTTTGCTATTTAAGGTATGGTATGGGACGTATTATATAAATTGAATAGTAATAATAATTGTTATGCAACTTCTGGACAATCTGTTTCGCTCAGTGCCATGCCCCGATGATTCCGCCATCGGTAGGGGTGTGACACATTGGTATCAGAGTCATAACTATAGGGAATTAGGCTAGACTCGACCTAGTCCGAGTCAAAGTCTTAGAGACCTAGACTATAGTTAGGAACCAACAGACCAAGCTTATGTGCTATATATTCTGCTAAATCTCATCAGCACTGCACTCGAATTTTCAGACAAACGACAAGTGACTCAGTCGGGATTAGGTGTGAAAACCGCAAAGTCTCGACTAAGTTGCTGGGTCAATGTTGTTTTATCAATAATTTCTTCGAACGCTTGTTTAACGAGGTGAATTATACCAAATCAGGAGTGAAATCCATATTTTTATGAATAATCTCCTCAATTTCACTAAAAAAAGGAAGAAGTTTCTAAGCCAGGAATACGTGAACTCACAAGTATGACCTAGGGAATACGTGTAGAATTCCCAAGAATCCAGGCGGAAACACGATCCCGAAAGTCGAAAAATGACGACAAGTCCATTGGGAATAGTGGAATCGCTTTGGGTAGTCGATATCTAGTAGCCGCAGACGATCTAATCCTCGATTTTATGTGTTTCTGAGTCGGCAGTTATCACTCTGACAATTCGTCAATTTTATATGTTTTATGTGTAAATTACCTGTTTATGTGTTTAAATTTTTGGAGGATTATTCGATTTTTGCTATCACTTCAATCAACACACACGACTCGCATTGCTCTTCTATCTCAATACGCTAACAAGTCGCTGCAAATCTAGACGTAATTATGCTACGATATACGACATCCTATATAAATATACTATGTTATTCAATATGCTATACGCGATCGCTATATTCGAATACTCGCCAAACATAGAGGCAGTCAGGATACTGTAAGGGCTACTGTGTGTTGGTAGAAGGATTACGTGATATTATCTGCCTCTGTGATTAAAGAGGAATGTGCTTCTGTGTTTATATGTCTCTGTGCTCTACATGCTTATGTGCTTCCGTGACTACGTGAATCTGTGATTGTGTGCTTATGTGTTTATGTGATACATGTTTCGACGTGTTCCTGAGCTTTAGTAAGTAGTTGACGTGTGAGGTGAGATTCGATTTTGATGTGTCTGAGACCTACGACGATGTCTGTTGCAGACCATGTCGTCATCCGGACACCGAACCCCACTTACCCGCCAAGAGAAGAGAGACAAACGTCTTGCTGCTATCATCGCCAAGAAAGTGGCAAAAGCTGTGAGCGATGTCTATGAAAACGTCAGCAAATCTTCTGAGGAGTCGAGAACTGAAGCTCCCAAAGACGCTACCAAGACTGTTTTCAGCTTTAAACAGTTCAAGGCATACGGACCAAAGGAATTCACCGGAGAAGATGGCCCAACAGCTATGTTTCAATTGTTTGATTCTATCGAAGTCACTCTGTGCCAAAGCAGCTGTCCAGAAAATCTCCGTACCCTAAATGCAACCGGCATCTTCAGTCCCGAGCTCTAGACTGGTGGACGGCCGAACGAAACAAACGCGGGAATGATCCAGCTTATGAGCTGACATGGAAAGAGCTGAAAGCCATCATGATGGACGAATTTTTCCCTCCCCATGAAGGCCGAAAGCTGGAGGACGAGTTTTGGAACATTAAGCAGAAGGATGGAGATAACGCTGCCTTAATTGCTCGCTTTAAACAGCTCAGCATCATCTGTCCCGATCAAGTCAAGACGTCAGACATGGCCATCAAGAAGTACATTCGAGCTCTACCCGATTGTGTTGGCGACTTTGTTCATGCCACCAAGACATCATCAATTGAGGAGACTTACTTGCTTGCCGCCGAGATCAATGACAAGCGAGTAGAAGCTGGTTTTTGGGATAAGCCCTCCAAGTCTCTGCATCAAGCTACCACTGCATCGACCGCCGAAACCGCCACTGCTCAACCATCCAAGTCATCACACCGCAAGAAGAAGAACAACAACAACAGCTCCAACAACAAAAACTGTGCTGTCACTACCACTGCTGCTCCTCTACAAGCTGTGCCGACTCAGCAACAGTCTCATCATCGACCAGCACCAGTTACTCAAGCGCTGCCAGCAAAGCGTGCTTACACAGGTCCCCACCCGCTCTGCCCGACATGCTCGTATCATCATCCGGTGGGTCTTGCCTGTCGTTTCTGCACTCATTGCAATCTGTACAGCCATTTTACTACTAATTGTCGCTATGGTTCTCGTCAAGCCCCAGTTCAAGCCACTACTCATCAAGCTCTACTCCCAGCCCCGCAAGGCCAACACGCAGCTCAAGCACCCGCGATCAACGCTCGAGTCTGCTTTGCATGTGGTGACCCTAACCACTTTGCAAACATGTGCCCGAACAGGGTTGTGAAGCAAGAGCCCCAGCAGTAGTAGCAGCAGCCTCAGCAGCAGCAACAACAAGCAACACGCGCCAGAACCTTCAACATCAATGCTCGTCAAGCCCAGGCTGACAACAACATGGTTAATGGTACGTTCCTTGTGAATGGTATTTATGCATCGTGTTTGTTTGATACTGGAGCCGATAATAGCTTTGTGTCGTTTGAATTCGAGAAGCTTCTTAGTCGTAAGCGTCCTTATCTCCCCTCGCCATTCCAAGTTGAAGTCGCTACTAGAAGAACTGTCGCCGTTAATTATGTTCTTCGTGATTGTACTCTCGAGCTCAACAATCACGTCTTCCCAATCGACCTCATTCCAATGCAGCTAGGAAGTTTTGATATCATAGTAGGCATGGACTTTCTACGCGAAAACCATGCTGAAGTTGTGTGATTCGACAAAATGATTCGATTCTCGCTCGCGAATGGTGATTTATTATGTGTGTACGGTGAAACTGCTTCGAAAGGTCTCAAGCTCATGTCATGTGTCCAAACTAGCAAGTATCTCCACAAGGAATACAGAGCTTTCTTGGCCAACATCGTAGTAGCGGAGAAGGAAAAGAAAAGGAAGACCGGAATCAGAGACGTCCCAGTGGTCCGTGAATTTCCTCAGGTGTTCCCTGATGATCTTCCTGGATTACCGCCCAGTCGTGATATCGACTTCCGCATCGACCTCATTCCTGGAGCTAACCCCATAGCCAAAGCCCCATATCGACTCGCGCCATCCGAAATGCGGGAACTCTCGAACCAATTCCAGGAGTTACTTGAAAAAGGTTTTATTCGCCCGAGCACCTCTCCTTGGGGCGCACCAGTCCTTTTCGTTAAAAAGAAGGATGGGTCATTCAGGATGTATATCGACTACCGGGAATTGAATAAGTTGACCATCAAGAACCGTTACCCCCTACCTCGCATCGACGATTTGTTTGATGAGCTACAAAGAGCTACATGTTTTTCGAAGATCGATCTACGCTTAGGCTATCATCAGTTGCGTATTCAGGAAGAATATATACCCAAGACCGCTTTTCGCACTCGCTACGGCCACTATGAGTTGGTTGTTATGCCTTTTGGTTTAACCAACGCACCCGCGGTTTTCATGGATCTGATGAATCGCGTGTGTAAGCCGTATCTTGACCGTTTCATCATCGTATTTATCGACGATGTCTTGATTTATTCCAAATCGAAAGCCGAACACGCGCAACATCTACGTTTGGTTCTCGAGTTACTCCAGGGGAACCAACTCTATGCCAAGTTCTCCAAGTGTGAATTATGGTTAGAAGAGGTTCGGTTTCTGGGTCACATCGTGAATAGTCAAGGTATCCATGTCGACCCTGCGAAGATCGAAGCAGTTAAGAGTTGGATTACGCCAAAGAACCCGTCTGAAGTCCGTTCTTTCCTCGGATTAGCGGGCTATTATCGAAGATTTATCGAAGGATTCTCTAAGATCGTTGTGCCGCTTACCGCTCTTACGCATAAAGACAGGTCTTTTGTTTGGGGAACCGAACAAGAGTCTGCTTTCCAAACTCTTAAGCATAAGCTTTGCAATGCTCCCGTTCTCTCGTTGCCCGATGGGAACGACGATTTCATTGTCTACTGTGATGCTTCCAACCTTGGCCTTGGTTGTGTCCTCATGCAACGAGACAAGGTTATAGCTTACGCTTCTCGACAGCTCAATATCCACGAGAAGAACTATACAACCCATGATCTCGAGCTAGGCGCGGTTGTTTTTGCATTAAAGATTTGGCGACACTACCTGTCTGGTACTAAGTGTACGATGTTCACCGATCACAGGAGTTTACAACACATCTTTAATCAGAGAGAACTCAATATGCGTCAACGCCGATGGGTAGAACTCCTTAACGATTACGACTGCAAGATTCGTTATCACCCAGGCAAGGCAAATGTCCTTGCCGACGTGCTCAGCAGGCGAAGTTATTTGCTTAGTATTCATAATACCCAAGCCCAACACGATCTCGAAACCCTCATCCGCGAAGCCCAACATGCTTGCTTTAATAAATGCACCTTGAAGAAGGAGAGAATCTATCATGATGGAGCCCAGCTTGTAAACAAATCGAAGGGGATCTTCTATTTTCTGGACCGAATCTGGATCCCTAAGCGGACCAAATTACAAAAGATTTTAATGGATGAAGCCCACAAATCTCGGTATTCTATTCATCCTGGTGCCGATAAAATGTACCAGGATCTTCGCTACAAGTACTGGTGGCCGGGTATGAAAAGGGATATCGCTCTCTATGTCGGAAAATGCCTGACTTGTGCAAGGGTCAAGGCTGAACATCAAAGACCCTCTGGCTTACTCGAACAACCGCCAATTCCTATATGGAATTGGGAAAGTATAGCTATGGATTTCATAACCAAGCTTCCACCCACGTCATCAGGTCACGATAGCATTTGGGTTGTTGTTGATCGTTTGACCAAATCAGACCACTTTTTGCCGATACGAGAAGACTACAAGGTGGAACGATTAGCCCGAATCTACACCGACGAGATCATTTATATTCATGGTACGCCTCGTGATATCATCTCTGACCGTGATGCTCGGTTTACGTCGCGATTGTGGGAAACGTTTCAAGAAGCACTCGGTACGTCGCTTAACCTGAGTACCGAATTCCATCCGCAGACCGACGGACAAACTGAAAGAACGATCCGTACTCTTGAAGACATGCTCCGTGCGTGTGTCATAGACTTCGGTGGTAATTGGAACAAATACCTGCCGTTAGTCGAATTCTCGTACAATAACAATTATCATACCAGCATCCAAATGGCTCCATTCGAGGCCCTATATGGAAGGAGATGTCGATCGCCTATTGTATGGCACGAGATTGGTCACTCCCAATTAACCGGTCCTGAGCTATTACAAGAAACGACTGACAAAGTCCTCCAAATTTGAGACAACTTATCGAAAGCCCGGGATAGAAAGAAAAGTTACGCCGATAGAAGACGCAAGCCCCTGGCATTTGACGTTGGCGACTACGTACTCCTAAAGGTATCACCTTGGAAGGGTGTGGTCAGATTCGGCAAGAAAGGGAAACTAGTGCCTCGATATGTTGGACCTTTTAAGATTATGGAAAGGATCGGAAAAGTCGCCTACAGACTCGAACTACCGGAAGAACTCAGTAACGTCCACCCGACTTTCCATGTGTCAAACCTCCGAAAATGCCTGGCTGAGCATGATTTGATTGTACCTCTCGACGACCTTCAAATAAACGAAACGCTACACTTCGTGGAGAAGCCTGTCGAAATCATGGATCGCCAAACCAAACAACTCAGGCGCTCGCGCATTCCTATTGTGAAAGTCCGATGGGAAGGCAAACGAGGTGCAGAGTTCACTTGGGAACTCGAAAGCGACATGAAGGCAAAGTACCCGCAGTTATTCAGGGGAGAGCCTAGAGAGAGAAAGTAGCAAAAGGTGATTCACGGTGCTGTGCAGCTTTCAGCTTAATTTCGGGAAGTAATTCCCTAAACAAGGGGAGGCTGTAACACCCCGTGTTACCGAATGTCAAAGTCAAAGTCAAAATTGACTTCTTTGACCATAGTTAGTCTATTTTATGTTTGGGATTACATTAGTTGTATTTTGTGGAGTAAGTGTCATTAAACAAAGTAATCGAACGTTCAAATCAATGCGAAATGCTAAAACGACTGTGAATAATAGGATGTAACAATGGGATAAAGTCAATTAATCAATAATCGAGCTAATCTAATCATCATCGAACTCGAGACTCGAATTACGCGAACTCTGTGCTGGTATACGTGTGTGTGTGCCTTATGTGTTACTTGTGCATGTTTACCTTATGTTATGAATGGTAATCAATCGAAACTCGAAACTCAATCGAACTCAATCAAAATCGAATTATGATAATTGGTGGCGAAAAGACAGCGCGAGACATAGGTGATTGCATGTTAGATATAGTGGTTGGGATTAAAAGTAATTTGAATAGGAAACTCTATCGTATTCTCATCAATCGCAATCAAAATCGAAATATCGAAAATCGTCGCACCGAATGCTCGAATCAGGCAGCTGAACGATCAGGTTCCCAGCCGATCGGACTGTTGTCCGATCGGACTGCTGTCCGATCGGACAGGCTGTCCGATCGGGGTGCCTAACCGATCGGCCAGCCCCTTTCCTCTTTTGGAAGCCTATAAATACCCCTTGTCACTTTCAAACTTTCTACTTTTGTAAACCTCTGACCAACCAGCTCGTGCTCTCGTCCTTTTTCTCAGATTCCTTCCGATTCCGGTAAGATTTCATCCTAAATCTTGTACTTTCTTCATCTATACACACTCCTACACCTTTCTATCTTTCAAATATAACTGTTTAACCGTGAAATCATCAAGATTCAAGTATTCAAGGATGATGTCATCATGGTGTTCTTGAAGAACTTCATGTTTTGGCTTCAATCCACCAAGAATCACTTGGATCCAGCCGATTTCCACATAAACAAACAAAGATCTATCATAGATCTAAACACTTGCATGGTGAAAAGGATTGGAAGAATGTTTTCCAACTTTCTTTCAACTCTTTTACACTCAATGCCTTCAAACCGGTAGAAACGGAGTTTGAACCGACTCACTTATCATCCTAGTAGTTGTGCGGTTCAAGATTCGGGTTCTATCCACAAGATTCACCGACTTCGGGTTAAACGTTAAACTCCGTTCCGAACAGTTCACCGGCCGGGTTTGGGTGATCCCTGTCCGAGCAGGAGAAACAAGTAAGGACGAGGGTTCTATGGTTTAACTCGTTGTCAAAGTACCTCGATATAATGTCAAACAATCAAAACAGCCAAGTGTTAGACCAACCGGCCGACCAGGTCAGGAAGCTGACCGATCGGGCTGGCTGTCCGTTCGGACAACCCAGCTGATCGGATAAGCCAGCCGATCAACCAGGCCAACCGATCGGCTAGCAAATTCATGAAGTCTAGTATTGAACGAAGTGCTGTTCGATCGGACTACGGTCTGATTAGAATTACTCTTCGGATCATGAGATACTATGCTTCAACACTTGATCGATTTGCAACTTGTTCAACTTATTCAACTCGTTGGAGTGCCACCCGATCGGTCGAGCCGTCCGACCAGGTGACACTCTGATAAGGACTGTTGTTGAAGTACCTAACCGATCGGTTAAGCCGACCGATCGAACGGTCCGTTCAATCGATCGACCTGAAAGGTAAGGATACTTCAATGTTTTCAAATACTACAACGAAAACCTCAAAAGGTCAAGCCATCATACACAAACACATCCTTCTCAAGGGAATAAACTATCCACTCGAACAGCCCATCCGATCGGCCTACCGACCGACCGGACAGACTGTCCGAACGGACTGGTTAACCGAACGATCAAGCCGTCCGATCGGACCTACCGTCCGATCGACCAGGCTGTCCGACCCTCCAACACTTGTTTCCATTTTACGCGTACTCATCTGTCACACCCCGATTTCCACATGTTTCACCGGTGGGCCCGGTGGGGGATTACCGTGACGTAGTTGGCAACAATATAGTCAAACCACAATATATAAATTCAAAACGGAAGCAATAAGATAAATGTATTTCAACCATTTAATGTAATATCAATGTGTCACAATCGTTGAGATAAAATCCACAGGGGATCAAATTAAAATATAGGTATTGTTCTACAGACGTAGGCATCTTAGGCTTGCGAGACTCTTTATTGATGCTAAGGAGAAATATCCAGCCAATTACACTTAGAACCTGCATTTAATCTTTTTAGGGAAAATACGTCAGTTTACACAGGTAAATACATTCAACCGACACTTTTGTAAAATGTTTAATAAAATTGATTTGAATGTACAAGGCACAAACTCTTTATAACTTGGGATAATTTATGATTAAATCTTGTAAAAGAATTACATGTTACTATGCGTTCGGTCGCCCGGGTCGTGCCGGGTTAAAGGTTAATAGACACGCCACTAAGCATAAAGCCGTGGCGGGAAAACCAACGGTTATACCTTTAATAACATAGACACATTACGGGTGTACGCCTACACCCGTGTGTCGGGGTCGTGGCCATTTCGTAAAATGATGCCAAGGATATCCGGGACATGGTCATTAAGCTCACAAAGGCGTAAAGCCAACAAAACAAGTTTTTAAACGGGTCACATTGATAATACCCAACTACTAATGAGTTGGGGTCAATTGCCCGACCAAGCGGTATTTTAAATACCGTAACCCAAGCCCGTATAACGGAAAATAAGTTAAAAGTATTTACCTGAGCAAGTATAAATCCTTAATAAACAATGCAAGTTTCTTTTACTGGTCTTCTATTCTGGAACGAAGGTTTAAATCAACCTATTAGAATCCTAACGGGTCTTTAATTTAGCCTTAGCTTAGACCGGTCAGTTTCAAAGGATATTTACGGTTTAATCGCGTGAAAGGCGAAAACCGGGAATGGAATGTGATTCAGACCCGACAAGCTTGAAGACTTCTTTTATATGGGTAATATAATCACACTCTGGATTTTGAGGTCAAAACAATAAGGTTTGACCCGTTTCGGCTAGTTTATGTAAACTAGTTACATAAGCCGAACCGTGCGCGCAAAAGGCGTAACGGGTAACCGTAAGAGTCCTACACAAATTTCCTAAGTCAATATGCTTTAAAGAAGTTGTGGTATCAGTAGGATACCTTCCATAATGCCCGTAACGAGTTTTAATCCAATATGTGCCCCGTAGGGGTATTTCGGTCATTTTAAAGATCATAAAAGAGGTTTCTGAGTTCTACAGGAAATCTGAGTTTTCCGATCAGTTTATAAAGTCCAAAATACTCTATTTATTATTTAAAATCAGTAGCAACTGGAATCAGGTCAAAATACTTTGTAGAACTCAAGTTATGTTCGAAAAGGGTATATTCGGTATTTACCGAACCGATGCCATAACCGCAGGTTATGAGCAGGTTAAAAATCATTAAAGATCTCTAAAAATCTCCAAATATTATTTTACATCAGTGGGTAAAAGGGTTGGTGCTGAAATCTGGGTTTAGATAGGCGTTATGCTAATTGCGCCATTTAATTACTAAAGTTTTCGTAAATGCGCTATTTAGCATAACTCCCATTCTAGACCTCGGATTGACGTGAAATTTTAGGGACATGCTTTGAAATCAGTAACTAAGATTATTGTCTTTTCACATGTCCAAAATTCTCGTTTTAAAGTAAAAAGGGCGTTACGGTCAACTTTTAAGCATTTAACGGAAATGTGTTAAAGACTTGGACAAACAACGAACCGGTCACAGAGGGTTATACCATCATGTAACTTGGTCCTAAGAGAGTCCTAAGGCATATCTAAATCATACCATAACGGGTCAGAACTGAAGTCAAAGCAAAAGCAAAAGTCAAAGTCTTGCGACTTTCGGTTCCGAACCGGGTCAAAACAGTAAATGGTCGGATCAAACAAGCTTAGACTAGTTAATATACTTATTATCATGTTACATTAGTGTTAAAACAGATTACACGCCATCTACATTACTGATTATGCTTAAAATCGCAAAATAGCATTCTGTTGACATTCTCTAAGCAAGTTTGACTCGACATTCGGACTAGTTAGAGTGGCAATCAGAGGGTGCCCTCTTAGGGGTTTAATGCCCACATGATTACCAACATATAACTACTTTTGATTCGACAACCCACTGGACAATTTGTGATTTATCGCCAAGTCAACCGTTAATTACGACGGATTGACTTTTAGGTTATAACTAAGCAAAACTAAGCCACAAAGGGTTAGGCATACTTACAGAAGCTTGGTGCACGACCATGGATGTTAGAAGAATGCTCTTGAGCTCCAGAAGTGGTCAAGAAAGCAGGTTTGAGGTGTGTTTCATTTGTGTGCATTACATTGCCTTTTATAGTGAAAAATGGAGCTTAAGATCATCACAACTAAGTCTATCATTGCTCATGGATGATCAGCAGCTGTCCCTGAGTGTTAGGGGACATGTAGGGGCGCCCATGCTTCAATTAATGCATCCAAGGTCGGTTACAAGCTCAAACAGTGAATCTGTGATGTTTTCTGCATCTGGCACCTTGACGCGGCCCGCATTAAGGATCAGGCAACTTGGACGCGGGCCGCCTGAATCCTTATGTCAGGAAACGAATCTGCAGATGGCTCGCGGCCCGCATTAGCTTCATGCTTTCTTTAACGCGGCCCGCCTGAGGCCTATAATTCAAGATTTTCAAATCTTTTGTAATCATTGACCTGGCCTTTCGGTTTCGAAGGGGTAACTTTGCGATTTGGGGCTCGATTATTTACAAATAAGGGCCTTGTGAATTTTACCCGTGCCGTTAAGTCCCCGGTTAGTTTAATTACTATCCGAAAAGCCTTATCTTTCATTGTTGACGTTTCTAACCCCTTGCACACGGAATTGATCATAACTTTCTCGTTTTAACACGGAACTTCATGAAATTTATATCATATATTCTAGTGAGCGTAATTTACTGTTACAGGCCTCGGGTATGTTAAAGGGTTACTCAGAGGTATAACTTAAACATGTTGACACAATTAACCCCTGTAGTTCGTAATCTCTCACTTTCTTCAGTATTTCGTTCCGTACGATCCATGATTCATCCGTTTGAAGGTACAAGCATCATTTCGTGTTACTGTACAATGTATTTATCCCTCGTTGACATTTTTAACCCTCGGATTTACATATTTTACATGTTTGTCAACTTTAGTCCTTTATTCTGTATTTAATACCACGTGTAAACTCAAGACACGTGTCAATACATTATTGGACGCAAAATTTTGAGGTGTTATATCCTCGCCCCCTTAAAAGAAATCTCGACCTCGAGATTTATTGGAATAGATGAGGGTACTTCTCCTTCATCGTGGACTCAACCTCCCACGTGTACTCGGGACCTCTACGGGCATCCCATTTCACCTTCATAATTGGTATGTACTTCCTGCGAAGTTTCTTAACCTGTCGATCCTCGATCGACACAGGTTTCTCAACGAATTTTAAGCTCTCGTCGATGTGTACATCTATATGCGGTATAACCAGTGATTCGTCAGCGAAACACTTCTTCAGGTTACAGATGTGGAACACATTGTGGATACCACTGAGCTCTTCCGGTAAGTTTAATTTGTAGGCAACTGATCCGACACATTCGATTACCTCGAAAGGTCCAATATATCTCGGGCTTAGTTTGCCTTTCTTACCGAATCGCATCACCCCCTTCCAGGGTGATACCTTTAGCAGTACTTTGTCGCCTACTTCGAAATTGAAAGGCTTACGCTTCAAATCTGCGTAGCTCTTCTGCCTATCTCGGGCAGCTTTCAATCGATCGCGAGTTTGGACAATCTTGTCCGTTGTCTCGAATATTATATCGGGTCCTGTCATTTGGACATCTCTAACTTCTGCCCAACAAGCGGGCGTTCTACATTTTCTACCATATAAAGCTTCAAAAGGTGCAGCCTTAATGCTTGTGTGGTAGCTATTGTTATAGGAGAATTCGACCAATGGTAGGTGGTTATCCCAACTGCCACCTAAGTCGATTGCACATGAACGAAGCATGTCTTCTAACGTTTGGATCGTACACTCACTCTGTCCATCTGTCTGGGGGTGGTAAGCCGTACTGAAATTCAAACGTGAACCCAAAGATTGTTGGAAGCTTCTCCAGAAGTGTGATGTGTATCTGGTATCTCTATCCGAGATGATAGACACAGGCACTCCATGAAGGGCTACAATTTTGTCTACAAACAACTGGGCTAATATATCGGAGCTATGAGTCTCCTTTATGGGTAGGAAATGTGCTGACTTGTTCAGTCTATCAACTATCACCCATATTGTATCGTTTCCCTTCTTTGTCTTTGGTAATTTGGTGATGAAATCCATCATCACCATTTCCCATTTCCACTCGGGAAGTTCAGGCTGTTGTAGCAAGCCGGACGGCTTTTGATGTTCAGCTTTTACTTGCGCACAAGTCAAGCACTTTGCTACATAGGTGGCTATAGACTTTTTCAAGCCTATCCACCAAAAATTTGCCTTCTAGTCCTGGTACATCTTATCAGCACCAGGATGAATGGAATATCGGGAACTATGGGCTTCCTGAAGAATAACGTCATGAAGACCTCCATAAACAGGGACCCATATCCTCCCATTCAATCTCAAAATTCCGTCTTTGCCATAGGATAACTGCTCCTCAGTTACCCCTAGCCTTTCGTTGGGATAGTTAGTTTCTGACACAGCTTCTTTCTGTGCAGCTAACAATCGTTCATTCAGACTGTTCTTTATTTCAATGCTCTTGGCATTGATCCTGATCGGTTTCACTCTCTCTTTCCTGCTCAAGGCATCTGCGACTACATTGGCCTTGCCTGGATGGTATCTTATTTCACAGTCATAGTCGTTCAGAGTTTCCATCCAACGTCGCTGCCTCATATTCATATCTTTCTGATTGAATAGATGCTGAAGGCTTTTGTGATCAGAATAGATCACAAATTTAATGCCATACAGGTAATGCCTCCAAAGTTTTAGTGCAAATACAACGGCACCCAACTCCAAGTCGTGGGTGGTGTAGTTCTTTTCATGCACTTTCAATTGTCGCGAAGCATATGCAATCACCTTGCCCCTCTGCATAAGCACACAACCCATTCCGGTGTGCGATGCATCACAATATACGACGAATTCTTCCATTCCGTCTGGCAATGTCAACACTAGAGCATTGCTCAGCTTTTGTTTGAGGATATCAAAAGCTTCTTGCTGCTTAGGGCCCCAATCGAACTTTATTTTCTTTCTAGTTAAAGAAATTAGGGGTGCAGCAATTCTCGAAAAGTTTTCGATGAAGCGTCTGTAGTATCCTGCTAGACCTAGGAAACTGCGAATCTCCGTAGGTGTCTTCGACTCCTGCCAGTTCATGACGGCTTCAACTTTAGCGGGATCCACCTTGATACCACGCTCGCTGACTACATGTCCAAGGAACTGGACCTCTCGTAGACAAAAGTCACATTTAGAGAACTTGGCATAAAGCTTTTCTTGATGAAGCAGTTTAAGGATACATCGAAGATGCTTTTCGTGGTCAGCTTGACTCTTCGAGTAGATAAGGATGTCGTCGATGAAGACAATGACAAATTTATCTAAATAAGGCTTGCAAACGCGATTCATGAGATCCATGAATGCGGCAGGTGCATTGGTGAGCCCGAAAGGCATCACTAGGAACTCGAAATGACCATATCGAGTCCTAAATGCAGTTTTATGCACGTCTTCGTCCTTGACCTTCAATTGATGGTACCCTGACCTTAGGTCAATCTTGGAGAAGTAGCTCGCTCCTTGCAACTGATCGAACAGATCGTCGATCCTGGGCAAAGGATACCTATTCTTGATCGTCACTTTGTTCAGCTCACGGTAATCGATGCACAGACGCATCGAACCATCTTTGGTTTCTCCTCACCGACGATTACCTGTGCCATATATATGACACATCCTTTCTTCAAACATCTGGATGCCTTTAGCATTGATACATGTGCAGGCAATCCATGTCGAGTATCTCCTTGGATGGTAAGTGGTTCTCCAGACGGAGTCTTGATTACCACTTGTTTCTGGTTGCACACGATTTGGGCTTGGTTATGCGATAACCAATCCATACCCAACACTATATCGAAACCAGCGAGTTTAAAGGGTAACAGGGATAAAGGAAATGAGTGATTCCTAATGGATATAACACATCCATCTAAAACAGTTGAAACTGTCCCCATAGTCCCATCGGCTAGTTCTACTTCATATTTTACGTTCAAGGTTTTAACAGGCAATTTTAATAACTCGCAGAACTTATCATCCACAAAGGATTTATCTGCTCCTGAATCAAATAATTGCGAAAACATCATTGATAAGGAACGTACCGGTTATGACATTGTCGTTCTGGATAGCCTCTTTAACATCCATCTGAAAGACCCTCGCATTGGTCTTCTTCCCATCTTTAGTCCTTTTCACTATCTTCGGGCAGTTCATCTTGATATACCCCTTCTCGTTGCAACTATAGCAAGTTGCATCCTTGAGTTTCTTGCACTCAAGAGTCCTATGCTCCAAGGACTTGCATATCCCACACGGCTTCGGTGGGGATTTCTTTTCAAACCTGCACCTTCCAAAGTGGTGCTTCTGACAGACTTTGCACAAGGGCTTGTCGCCCGACTGTCAGTCATTCCTCTTGTTCTCTGACCCCCTCTTGTGGTCACGATTTCCCCGGTGCTTCTTGTTGGATTTACGCGATTCATCATCTTCACGCTTCCTCTTCTCACTATCGGCATTCCTCAACGATCTCTGCCTCACTGCATCAAGCGTGAGAGACAGAGATATATCTGCCACGGATCTGAAGGTAGCAGGCCTAGAAGCCTTGACGCTAGCTTTTATTTCTGGGGCCAAGCCCCCAATAAAGCGCGCAATCCGTTTGGGTTCTGATGTTACAAGATACGGAACCAATCTTGACAGAGCGTTAAAAGTCGTGAGATATGCCTGGCAGTCCAGGTTCTTCATGACTAGTGATAGGAAGTCAGATTCGATCTTTTCAACCTCGTGCTGAGGGCAGTAATTTTCCTTGATGAGAGCCATAAATTCCTCCCATGTCATGCTGTACAAAACAGCCTTCCCAGAGGCTTGAACCAGAGATCTCCACCACGCTAGGGCTTCACCCTTGAACGACTGTGAATCAAACTTCACCAAGTCTCTCTCTGCATAACCCCTGATGTCCACCATGGTGTCCATCTCGTCTAACCAGGTCATACAATCCACTGCGCCCTTTTCCCTAGTGAAATCTCGGGGTTTGCAAGATACGAAATATTTATACGTGCATCCTCTGGTGCGAGGTGTATCATCAACCACTTTCTTCTTAGGGTGGACACTATTCTCATTGGATGAGTGCCCATCGTCGTCCTTCTTAGGCTTAGACGGAGTTGAGGGTGGTTTGCTGTGAGATTTAGTGTGGGTTTTTGGTTTTGAGTGTGGGGTAGATAAGGTTCTGCTTCGGGACTCGGTGTACTCTTCATACTGACGATCTAGGGCTGCCTTAACAGCGCCGTCTACTAGAGCCTTCAATTCAGCGCCCGTTAAATGAATCTGGGCGTTATCATTTTCATCTTCCATCGAATGACTATTAACTCCACTTGGTTTAGCCATTGTAACTTGAATCTGCTACAGAAGAAAATGACAATGTTTTATTCAGGAGTTTATTATGGAACTGTCTTTTATGGCAATTCATTAACCATGGTAAAAAGAGACCATATTTGCTTAATTTGTTACTCATTGTTTATTTAGGATTTGAATACAACTTAACCTATTTACAATAATATAGTTAGTGGCACAAATGCCTAGTCACAGAGACGTTTTATAATATAAGCCGGGATTACAGAGAATCACGGCATGGAGGTTTGAACCGTAGTCCTTTTACCTCTTCTGACAGGGAGTCATAGACTTCAACTGTCTTTTGTCTTATATGACAATAAGTATGGCCCGTAGGCACTTCATCACTAATGGATGTTTTAAATAAATGATCTTCTTTATTGACGATTTAACCCATGATTTACCAATCATTAATTTGGGTTTTGGAATCCCTTAATGGATTCGTATATAAGAATGACGTGTGTGATTTTAACGAATCACATCTGCCAAGGATGTTAACATGTTTACAGAGGTTAACTGGAAATCGGAATCTTTTAATTAAGTCTTACCATCTTGGCCGGGTCTTATAATGACACCAGGCTAGGTTTCACTATTAAGATTCTTTAGTTAGGCAGATTAATTTAAAAGGAATGGTCTTTGTTTCATTGTATATAATAACAAAAATGAAATTTATAACATATATTCCATTAATCATAATAATGGTTACACATTGCCTTAAACGGGACTTTTAAATAAATAATTACCTACGCAGAGGTTTACAGAAAACAAGTCCACGCAGGGACCAAATACAAAGATAGATGTCCGCACATGGACTAAAAGATAAGTCCTCGCAGGGACTGAAATGCAATTGTCCATGCAGGGACTAAACACGGTAAATGTCCTCGCAGGGACTAAAATACTTAAGGCTAATGTCCTCGCAGGGACCTGATTGTAATAGTAATTACTATAGTACATAAAGAGACTAATGATCTCGTTTCTTCCTCCCTTTTAGTAGGTTCGCTAGGCCTTTAAGGAATCCACGATTATTTTACGTTCTTGCTCAAAGTCTCGTTCCACGCGGTTTAGACGGTGGAGGATTTCTTCTTGCTCCGGTGGAGAAAAACGTGGCTGCTGCGACGGTTGTTGAACCAGAGGTCTAGGAGGTACTGGATACCCATGAGCTGAGTAATCTGTTCCCCAAAGGTTTCCATAAGCTCTATCGGGATGAAGGGCATTATAATTAGCCGCTACCACGTATGGGTCGGCATCATAATTATCTATACTACTTTATAAAGGATATATGAAGGACAGAAATGGTCATTTGTCACTTTACAACCATTTAAAGCCTATTGTACAACCTTTAAAGCATAAAGGTGTTGAAAAATGGTTTAACACGCGTGGCCATCAAAACACACGGGTCATCAAAATTAGGGTTTCCTGGACAAAACCACCGCCGCTCCTCTCCTCATCTTCTCTCTTCCTCCCCTGGCGATTCTAGGGTTTCATCACACGAGATCGACTTCTCTCTTCCTTCTTATCATCACACAGATTGACTTCCTCATTATCATCACCACCATTTCCTCTCTTTCTCTAGCGATTCTAGGGTTTCTTTACCACGCTTCAAGATCTACGCTTTCTTTCAGATCTACCGTTTGGTTGTGTTCATCAACTATGGTACGGTTCTTTTTAACCTGATCTACCATTTTTTTTTTGGTTTTTCTTTCAGATCTACCGTTTGGTTGTGTTCATCAACTATACCGTTTGGTTTTTCTTTCAGATCTACCGTTTGGTTTTCTACTGATTTGGGATGACTCCTACAGTGGCAGGAGATGAGGATGATTATAGATCTACTCCTTGGTAAGCTCCAGCATCTTTTCTTTTCTTGCTTTCAGATCTACCGTTTGGTTGTGTTCATCAACTATGGTACGGTTCTTTTTAAATCGGTTTTAGATCTGGTGATTACGAGTTTAATAGGTTTTGATTTGATGCGAGATTTTGATCTTATCGGTGAGTTCGAGGACGTTACTTTTGTTGCTTATGTAATTTGTTTAGATCTGTGATTTTGTGTGATGTCTGATAGATCTGATTTCTGTGAATTTTGTTTAGATTTGATGTTTATGTGTTTTCGTTGAGTTTTGTTGACGAAAAGCTGAATCGAGTGATGTACTTTCGTAGATCTTTAAATCTGATGTATGAGATATTACGAGTTTATTTTGTTGATTTCTGTAAATTTTGTTTAGATTTGATTTATGTCTGTTTTTGGTTTAGTTTGTTGAGGAAAAATCGATTATGTTTTTAGATCTGGTGATTATGAGTTTAATTTGTTGATTTATCTGATTTTCTTTTTTGTTTTTTCGTTAGATTTGATGTATGTGTGTTTTTCGTTTAGTTTTGTTGACGGAAAATTGTATTGATTGATGTATCTGATAGATCTGTATGTCTGCTGTATGAGAGATGCATATAGTTTTTATTTTCTGAAATCGGTTCTAGATCTGGGGATTACGAGCTTAATTTGTTGGATTATCTGATTTTTTTTTGAATTTTGTTTAGATTTGACGTATGTTTGTTTCGGTTTAGTTTTTGATGACAGAATATTGAATCAATTGATGTATCTCTGATAGATCTGTAAATTTGTTGTATGAGAGATGCGTAGGGTTTTTATTTTCTAAAATCAGTTTTAGATCCGGTGATTATGATCTTAATAGTGTTTGGATTTGATGTATGTGTGTTTTCGGTTTATTTGTTGAGAAAAGGTTGAATTGATTGATCTATCTGGTAGATCTGTAAATTTTATGTATGAGAGATACGTAGAGTGAGAAACGGATCCTATGGATATTGTTTGATAGATCTGATTTCTGTGAATTTGTATTGACTTGATGTATGCTTGATTCTTGTTGAGTTCTTCACTTCATCGATAAAACTGTATTCGATTGAAGCATCTGGTAAATCTGTAAAGCATCTGGTAAAACTGTATTCGATTGAAGCATCTGGTAAATCTGTTGGTCATTTGCCACTTTACAACCATTTAAAGCGTATTGTACAACCTTTAAAGCATAAAGGTGTTGAAAAATTGTTTAACACGCGTGGCCATCAAAACACACGGGTCATCAAAATTAGGGTTTCCTGGACGCTGCAGTTGCATAAGCGGTTTGTGGGCGTTGTTGCACATCTCGGTGTGAAACAACGCGGTTCCGAAAACAATAATGCAGTTAATGAATGTCGAAGAATTGACTCGCGAGAACGTCGCGAGTCATCTTCAAAAGTACCAGCTTTATTTAAAGCGGATGCAGGGGTTGTCGAACGAAGGACCTTCGTCTTAGGATCACTTGTTTGCCTCGACCCCTATTTCGCAAAGCTTGCACGAGTCCAGTGGCGGGGGGAACAAAAACAGTCACGCTTCGGTTTGACTTTCCAAAGTCAATATCAACAATTAAGTTCTTGCAGATCAACAGCTTGACTATCTATAGTCAACATGATTTAACTTTTCTTCTCAATCCAAATATTCAAGTGCCAGTTTAAACTATTCAGGTATCGTAAATGACCGAAATTGGCCACCATAGCTCGTGAGTTTAAATTGGACTTGTATCATGATGCAGGGTTTGACCACGGGTGGCCTTCCAACTTTTATTGATAAAAGGGATAGCTTTGGCGCCCCAGCAATTGTGGAAGACAACCTCATACAGCAGGTTTGATTCGATTATGAATTTGAGGTGTATTCTATTTCTCTCTATTTCTGACCTTTATATGGGTTTAATATATCTTCTATTTACAGCTTGTTGAACGTCATTGGAAACAATGGGGATGAGGCGCTAACGAACAAGGTAAACCTTAGCTTTTCCTCTCAATAATAAAACATGATTTAACTTTTCTTCTCAATCCAAATATTCAAGTGCCAGTTTAAAATATTCAGGTATCGTAAATGACTGAAATTGGCCACCATAGCTCGTGAGTTTAAACTGGACTTGTATCATGATGCAGGGTTTGACCACGGGTGGCCTTCCAACTTTTATTGATAAAAGGGATAGCTTTGGCGCCCCAGCAATTGTGGAAGACAACCTCATACAGCAGGTTTGATTCGATTATGAATTTGAGGTGTATTCTATTTCTCTCTATTTGTAAGTTTATCTCAGTTGAACTAACACTCAACTACACTCAACTGTGAGGCTATGATGCATAAGCTGAGCCTGTCGACTCTATGATGCATAAGCTGAGCCTGTCGACTCTATGATGCATAAGCTGAGCTTGTGTTCTTAATATGTCTGAACTGAAACTGTTAAGGCTATGATGCATAAGCTGAGCCTGTGAGGTTACATATGTGTTTCTTGTGCTTAAAACAGCTGTACATCATGCTTTAAAGGTTGTTTAAGTTTAGTGGAAAATTACTCTTGTACATCATGCTTTAAAGCGGGGTTACATAACACAATAGACTGTGATGATTGTATTTTGAGGGTACATAGAAGATCCGAGTAGCATCTTGGCGGGGCAATATCCAGGTTGCATAGTTCTCACTTTGCAACCGTGTGTTGCAGCCATGGCTTTACCCGTAGTTGTGTTCATCTCTCAAACTCACCGATATCCAGGTTGCATAGTCCTCGAACTCACCGAGATCAGGAGAGGAGCGGCGGTGGTTTTGTCCAGGAAACCCTAATTTTGATGACCCGTGTGTTTTGATGGCCACGCGTGTTAAACCATTTTTCAACACCTTTATGCTTTAAAGGTTGTACAATAGGCTTTAAATGGTTGTAAAGTGACAAATGACCATTTCTGTCCTTCATATATCCTTTATAAAGTAGTATAGAAATAATAATAATAATAATAATAATAATAATAATAATAATAATAATAATAATAATAATAATAATAATAATAATAATAATAACAAAAACCGCTTTTGACCAAAATTGACCCAACCCAAAACCGGCCCAGTTGTGCTCACCGAGAAGCTTGTATTGTTGCAGAAAGAGGTCGTATCATGTCAGAATGTATTGTTTGACTTTTGTTCTTTTTGTTTTTTTATACTTACCGTATTGCTTTTAGATCTACAATCTACAGCTGTAAAAGCAACATTTTACTGTTGAAAGACAGCTTGCTTGCTTGCTGCAGTCTCTATAAACACTGTGTGAAAGACCACATGCTTGCTTCAGTCTCTATAAATACTTCAGATGTATCAACACTCTACAAACACTCAACTACACTCAACTGAGACGAATTAAACTTTCAAATTGTAAGTTTATCTCAGTTGAACTAACACTCAACTACACTCAACTGTGAGGCTATGATGCATAAGCTGAGCCTGTCGACTCTATGATGCATAAGCTGAGCCTGTCGACTCTATGATGCATAAGCTGAGCTTGTGTTCTTAATATGTCTGAACTGAAACTGTTAAGGCTATGATGCATAAGCTGAGCCTGTGAGGTTACATATGTGTTTCTTGTGCTTAAAACAGCTGTACATCATGCGTTAAAGGTTGTTTAAGTTTAGTGGAAAATTACTCTTGTACATCATGCTTTAAAGCGGGGTTACATAACACAATAGACTGTGATGATTGTATTTTGAGGGTACATAGAAGATCCGAGTAGCATCTTGGCGGGGCAATATCCAGGTTGCATAGTTCTCACTTTGCAACCGTGTGTTGCAGCCATGGCTTTACCCGTAGTTGTGTTCATCTCTCAATTACATGTCTGAGTCTTCCAGTTGTAAAAGTATTAATCTGTCTGAACTAAAAGTGTTTTGAGGCTGTGATGCAAAAACTGAGCCTGTGTAATCTATCTGAACTGAAAGTGTTTTGAGGCTGTGATGCAAAAACTGAGCCTGTGTAATCTATCCAACAACTCAAGCAAATGTTTTCTTTGCATTTTAGGGGGAACATGGGTGCATCTCTCCACAGGGCATACAAGACACAGGTTATTGGCGGCAGCTCGCCATATTTAACATATAAAAAAACTTTATATGTTAAATTTGGCGGGCTTCCGCCAATGACCTGTGTCTTGTATGCCCTGTGGAGAGATGCACCCATCTTCCCCCTAAAAAACATAGAAAACATTTGCTTCAGTTGTTGGACCAAGCGAACCTTGCATAATGCGTCAAGGGAAACTATTGGTCGAGCGAGACATTTGTTCAGGTATCCTTATTTCATGATAAAATGATTATGAATAGCTGTGCATAAACTAATCGCAAGTTTGTTTGGTATATGCAGGGTAAAAGGGAACAGCAGTGTTCAGCACTGTGTCATTCTTGCTTGGTGCCATCACCTCAGTTGTCTCTGGCTTACCATCCGTGTACTTTACTAAAATTTGATCGGTGCAGTGAGCACAACAAGTGCAGCCGCAGCGGCGTGGTGAGGGCAGCCGCAACGAGCGCAGCGGCATGGTTAATAAAAAAATAAAAAAACTGCCACCTCTAAGTAGATATGTATCAGAATCTACAAATTCATATTTATTGTTTTGTTTATGCGTTTAATCGTTTGATTAACGACTCGATTGATTTGTTTGTAACCATTTGTCTGTAAACGAACTTATTTATCTTACTTTAATTTTTGTATTAAGCTGATCCTGTGAGGCTATGATGCATAAGCTGAGCCTGTGAGGCTATGATGCATAAGCTGAGCTTTGTTCTTAATATGTCTGAACTGAAACTGTTAAGGCTATGATGCATAAGCTGAGCCTGTGAGGTTACATATGTGTTTCTTGTGCTTAAAACACTTGTACATCATGCTTTAAAGGTTGTTTAAGTTTAGTGGCAAATTACTCTTGTTGTGTACTCCGGATTTTGTGTTCTTAATCTGTCTGAACTGAAAGTGTTTGAGGCTGTGATGCGAAAGCTGAGCTTGTGTTCTTAATCTGTCTGAACTAAAAGTGTTGAGTCTATGATGCATAAGCTGAGCTTGTGTTCTTAATCTGTCTGAAGTAAAAGTGTTTTGAGGCTGTGATGCAAAAACTGAGCCTGTGTAATCTATCTGAACTGAAAGTGTTTGAGGCTGTGATGCAAAAACTGAGCCTGTGCAAGGTTCGCTCGGTCCAACAACTCAAGCAAATGTTTTCTTTGCATTTTAGGGGGAACATGTGTGCTTCTCTCCCAGGGCATACAAAACACAGGTTATTGGCGGCAGCCCGCCATATTTAACATATAAAAAAACTTTATATGTTAAATTTGGCGGGCTTCCGCCAATAACCTGTGTCTTGTATGCCATGTGGAGAGAAGCACCCATCTTCCCCCTAAAAAACATAGAAAACATTTGCTTCAGTTGTTGGACCAAGCGAACCTTGCATAATGCGTCAAGGGAAACTATTGGTCGAGCGAGACATTTGTTCAGGTATCCTTATTTCATGATAAAATGATTATGAATAGCTGTGCATAAACTAATCGCAAGTTTGTTTGGTATATGCAGGGTAAAAGGGAACAGCAGTGTTCAGCACTGTGTCATTCTTGCTTGGTGCCATCACCTCAGTTGTCTCTGGCTTACCATCCGTGTACTTTACTAAAATTTGATCGGTGCAGTGAGCACAACAAGTGCAGCCGCAGCGGCGTGGTGAGGGCAGCCGCAACGAGCGCAGCGGCATGGTTAATAAAAAAATAAAAAAACTGCCACCTCTAAGTAGATATGTATCAGAATGTACAAATTCATATTTATTGTTTTGTTTATGCGTTTAATCGTTTGATTAACGACTCGATTGATTTGTTTGTAACCATTTGTCTGTAAACGAACTTATTTATCTTACTTTAATTTTTGTATTAAGCATCATCTATCGCGCCTTTGCTGACTGACTTTTATAGATCACTACTTTAGGGAGAATGAACAATTATCCAAATATGGAGATACTAAATCTGCTCGAGGTATGATGCTGGTTGAACTTAAGAAACTAATTGAAGGAAATCCTTTATTTTGTGACAAATTTCAGTTCCAAACCTTAGGAATTCAAGATTAAGGACTCTTACAAACCTAAGACTGTTTGGGAAATTTTTGACTATGTTTTGTACATCTTACAATATAGTAGTTAATGTTAGTTATTTGTGAATTTGTATCACAATTTGAACCAACAAAAGCCTAGGTAGTCCGTCTATTTCAGGTAACATAACTAGAATCAAACAATTTTCTTTGTTTTCTCCTGAGTCGCACAATAACCACCAAACGCCATCACGAAACCACCAATCGCCGCAAATCGCTGATTCTCGCCGCTGAAGAAGGCCTCAACCGACCATCACATTCTGCTACACTACCACCATC
Source organism: Helianthus annuus (assembly GCF_002127325.2). Taxonomy (NCBI): domain Eukaryota; kingdom Viridiplantae; phylum Streptophyta; class Magnoliopsida; order Asterales; family Asteraceae; genus Helianthus; species Helianthus annuus. Next base: position 157,673,214 of record NC_035443.2, read on the forward strand.
GTCGTCACAAGCCACATTGGAAATTACATCCCCGTAGATAGCCCTAAACTCACCAACCTAAGTGATATGTTTCCCGCCGCATCGCGCGGGTAAACGACTAGTAGTTGTAGTGCGTGTGAGTCGGCTGCTCAAACGGGTTGTACGCGGAGGAACCGCCGTATGCTGGTATTGGATTGTCATAGCCGAATGGTGGTGGAGGTGGTGCAACTGGTGCAGAATTCACCTCTGCAGGGTGACCAGAAGGTTCCCCTAACTGTGGTTCTTTAGGTACTGGTGGAAAGTCACTTGCACTCGAGTGGCGAGGGGTGCTATAGTGGAATTCCCCTCCTCGGGTAGACATTCGTGCGCCTGATCTCCTACGCCTTGGCAGATCAGGAGGTGCTGGTTGAACGGGTGGTGGAGGAGGCGGTGGCGTAACTGCCACGAAACGCGAATCCTCGGAAGGATCCTATTGCTGCTGTTGCTCATTCGGTGAGAAGTGATGAGAAGGTGTGAAGTACCAATCACACTAGTTAAACCTCGCTTGGTAACTGTCGGGACCTTGATAGGGTGTTCCATGGAAGGATGACCCATCAGAGATCTCGATAGGATGGTTGGGATCTGTGTCTTCATCCATATCTACCGCATTATCTTCGGAGAAATGGTCTTCAGGTCCTAAAGGGTTATAACCTATTGGTTCTTGGACATAATCAGCCAGGTTAAATCGGCCTTGAAAGAAAGGAGTAGGATCGCCATAGGAACGGTGCAAAGCAGATCGCTGGAGAGGTATGAACGAAGGTTGAGGGTTACTGGGATCGTTCTCCGAATTTGGTCCAAAAGAATGACGGTATGAAGGTGTCGAACTGTGCGATGTAGAATGTCTTGCAGGTTCAAAGAGGTTTCTTCTACGTCTCTGAGGTTCTTCGCTCCTCGTGCTGGAAGGAGCTCGCATGTTCGAAGGTCCGGCCTCGTGATCATTGTGAGTAGTGATCGGCCCTTTGCCTCTTCCTCCTCTTCTAATTGCTGGTGGCATATTTCCTGCTTAACAAATTTTTAAATCACAATAAACAATAAAAGACAAACTGGAATAAAATTTCGAATTTGTCCTATGTTCTTGTCTAGACTCAAGTATGTGCAATTGTGTCATTGAGATTAAACACTTAAGGATAGTGTTTAATTCACTCAACGTTGGCTCTGATACCAACCTGTCACACCCCGATTTCCACGTGTTTCACCGGTGGGCCCGGTGGGGGATTACCGTGACGTAGTTGGCAACAATATAGTCAAACTACAATATATAAATGCACAGCAGAAGCAATAAGATAAATGTATTTCAACCATTTAATGTAATATCAAAGTATCACAATCGTTGAAATAAAATCCACAGGGGATCAAATTAAAATATAGGTATTGTTCAACAGACGTAGGCATCTTAAGCTTGCGAGACTCTTTATTGATGCTAAGGAGAAATATCCAGCCAATTGCGCTTAGAACCTGCATTTAATCTTCTTAGGGAAAATACGTCAGTTTACACTGGTAAATACATTCAACCGACACTTTTGTAAAATGTTTAATAAAATTGATTTGAATGTACAAGGAACAAACTCTTTATAACTTGGGATAATTTATGATTAAATCTTGTAAAAGAATTACATGTTACTATGCGTTCGGTCACCCGGGTCGTGCCGGGTTAAAGGTTAATAGACACGCCACTAAGCATAAAGCCGTGGCGGGAAAACCAACGGTTATACCTTTAATAACATAGACACATTAAGGGTGTACGCCTACACCCGTGTGTCGGGGTCATGGCCATTTCGTAAAATGATGCCAAGGATATCCGGGACATGGTCATTAAGCTCACAAAGGCGTAAAGCCAACAAAACAAGTTTTTAAATGGGTCACATTGATAATACCCAACTACTAATGAGTTGGGGTCAATTGCCCGACCAAACGGTATTTTAAATACCATAACCCAAGCCCGTATAACGGAAAATAAGTTGAAAGTATTTACCTGAGCGAGTATAAATCCTTAATAAACAATGCAAGTTTCTTTTACTGGTCTTCTATTCTGGAACGAAGGTTTAAATCAACCTATTAGAATCCTAACGGGTCTTTAATTTAGCCTTAGCTTAGACCGGTCAGTTTCAAAGGATATTTACGGTTTAATCGCGTGAAAGGCGAAAACCGAGAATGGAATGTGATTCAGACCCAACAAGCTTGAAGACTTGTTTTATATGGGTAATATAATCACACTCTGGATTTTGAGGTCAAAACAATAAGGTTTGACCCGTTTCGGCTAGTTTATGTAAACTAGTTACATAAGCCGAACCGTGCGCGCAAAAGGCGTAACGGGTAACCGTAAGAGTCCTACACAAATTTCCTAAGTCCATATGCTTTAAAGAAGTTGTGGTATCAGTAGGATACCTTCCATAATGCCCGTAACGAGTTTTAATCCAATATGTGCCCCGTAGGGGTATTTCGGTCATTTTAAAGATCATAAAAGAGGTTTCTGAGTTCTACAGGAAATCTGAGTTTTCCGATCAGTTTATAAAGTCCAAAATACTCTATTTATTATTTAATATCAGTAGCAACTGGAATCGGGTCAAAATACTCTGTAGAACTCAAGTTATGTTCGAAAAGGGTATATTCGGTATTTACCGAACCGATGCCATAACCGCATGTTATGAGCAGGTTAAAAATCATTAAAAATCTCTAAAAAATCTCCAAATATTATTTTACATTAGTGGGTAAAAGGTTTGGTGCTGAAATCTGGGTTTAGATAGGCGTTATGCTAATTGCGCCATTTAATTACTAAAGTTTTGGTAAATGCGCTATTTAGCATAACTCCCATTCTAGACCTCGGATTGACGTGAAATTTTCGGGACATGCTTAGAAATCAGTAACTAAGATTATTGTCCATTCACATGTCCAAAATTCTCGTTTTAAAGTAAAAAGGGCGTTACGGTCAACTTTTAACCATTTAACGGAAATGTGTTAAAGACATGGACAAACAACGAACCGGTCACAGAGGGTTATACCATCATGTAACATGGTCCTAAGAGAGTCCTAAGGCATATCTAAATTATATCATAAAAGGTCAGAACTGAAGTCAAAGCAAAAGTCAAAGTCTTGCGACTTTCGGTTCCGAACCGGGTCAAAACAGTAAATGGTCGGATCAAACAAGCTTAGACTAGTTAATATACTTATTATCATGTTACATGAGTGTTAAAACAGATTACACGCCATCTACATTACTGATTATGCTTAAAATCGCAAAATAGCATTATGTTGACTTTTTCTAAGCAAGTTTGACTCGACATTCGGACTAGTTAGAGTGGGAATCAGAGGGTGCCCTTTTAGGGGTTTAATGCTCACATGATTACCAACATATAACTACTTTTGATTCGACAACCCACTGGACCATTTGTGATTTATCGCCAAGTCAACCGTTAATTACCATGGATTGACTTTTAGGCTATAACTAAGCAAAACTAAGCCACAAAGGGTTAGGCATACTTACAGAAGCTTGGTGCACGACCAGGGATGTTAGAAGAATGCTCTTGAGCTCCAGAAGTGGTCAAGAAAGCAAGTTTGAGGTGTGTTTCATTTGTGTGAATTACATTGCCTTTTATAGTGAAAAATGGAGCATAAGATCATCACAACTAAGTCTATCATTGCTCATGGATGATCAGCAGCTGTCCCTGAGTGTTAGGGGACATGTAGGGGGCGCACATGCTTCAATTAATGCATCCAAGGTCGGTTACAAGCTCAAACACTGAATCTGTGATGTTTTCTGCATCTGGCACCTTGACGCGGCCCGCATTAAGGATCAGGCAACTTGGACGCGGGCCGCCTGAATCCTTATGTCAGGAAACGAATCTGCAGATGGCTCGCGGCCCGCTTGAGGCCTGTAATTCAAGATTTTCAAATCTTTTGTAATCATTGACCTGGCCTTTCGGTTTCGAAGGGGTAACTTTGCGATTTGGGGCTCGATTATTTACAAATAAGGGCTTCGTGACTTTTACCCGTGCCGTTAAGTCCCCGATTAGTTTAATTACTATCCAAAAAGGCTTATCTTTCATTGTTGACGCTTCTAACCCCTTGCATACGGAATTGATCATAACTTTCTCGTTTTAACACGGAACTTCATGAAATTTATATTATATATTCCAGTGAGCGTAATTTACTGTTACAAGCCTCGGGTATGTTAAAGGGTCACTCAGAGGCATAACTTAAACATGTTGACACAATTAACCCCTGTAGTTCGTAATCTCTCACTTTCTTCCGTATTTCGTTCCATACGATCCATGATTTATCCGTTTAAAGGTACGAGCATCATTTCGGGTTACTGTAGAAATGTATTTATCCCTCGTTGACATTTTTAACCCTCGAATTTACATATTTTCCATGTTTGTCAACTTTAGTCCTTTATTCTGTATTTAATACCACGTGTAAACTCAAGACACGTGTCAATACATTGTTGGACGCAAAATTTCGAGGTGCTACATCATCGTTATACTATCGAACTATTCAGGCTAACCCTACTCTCAAGTGCTCCCTTCAATCCATCAATCACTGTGAGTATACTCGAACCCTTTTTGTTTTAGCACTTTTGGGTGTTACATACGTTACTTATTCTAAATCACAATCGAACACACTACTCAATTACTTTAAACGCTAACCGTTACCGCATGTATTACGTGACTAAATGAATGCTTGTTGTTATGTTTACACGTGGAATGCTGTCTACCTGCCTTAACGACGATAGTACTATAGTTTGGACTCAGCACCCGTTCACACGGGGGTTGTTAAGGACAATTACTTGCATGCCTCGGGCAGTCAACCCGCAGTCATTGGTATCGATAGATCCATGTCGATAATTAACATGCTTTGTTTTCCTCTGTGTACGTGCTGGTTATGCGTAAACTATTTCGAACTCTATTATGCTATTATCAAACTTGTATGCTCACCTTTACATTTTATGTATTGACTTTATTTTACCGTATGTGACAGGCAATTAGGATGCTTATCTGCTAGGAAGGCGAGCTTAGAATTAGCGTCTAGAGCATACTTGTCTGTAGATCTTGTAGATCGAGTCTCTAGAAGCATTCGAGCAATTTTTATATTTAAATCTGAGTTGTCGGAACATAATATTTGACTTGATGTTATCTGTAATAATTTGTTTGCTCTTTAAGGTACGGTATGGGACGTATTATATAAATTGAATAGTAATAATAATTGTTATGGAACTTCTGGACAATCTGTTTCGCTCAGTGCCATGCACTGATGATTCCGCCATCGGTTGGGGTGTGACATGCAGACCAGTGCGTCTAGTTACTACTGCAAACATGTGCACGGTTGTTCCGGCTCGTTAGCCCCCGCGTCATGCTAAGTGGACATGGAATCCGCTACGCAACAGGCCTTGCACCATTCACACTCCCGCGTGCTTGCACTACCCGTCGTGCGCCTGAGAGGCCTGCGCCACATCATCTGCCTAAGTCACTCACTGGTGCGCCATAAGCGGACCAACCACATTCCTCACCAATGATGTGCGCCATGCGCCTAAGGAGCTCTCGCCGTATCGACATGCGACATGCCATGGCATCTGCCTACGCCACCCAAGGGTGCGCCATAAGCGGACCCGCCCTGATGGGCAAAAATACAAAGGCGGTGTGCGAAGTTCAAGGTGCACCACATTGGGCTTATAGCCCACATCACGTGCGCATATGTGTGGGTGCGATGCAACCTTTGGGTCCCCACTAGTATTTGCCTTTAAGGAAACAGTTTACAAGGAGTGCTCCTCCTTATATACTAAGTTTTGTCATCCCACCTATGTGGGACAAGGTGAAAAATCTCAATCCATTTTTCTGATCTTTTTTTGTTCCTAACATACAACTTCAAGCTTTGATATCTCATTTTATACAACACATATATAATTATATGGACATAGTTTGAACACAAACCCATAAATAATTATTTACACAACACATATATAAATATTATTGATGTCCAAAATATTTAGTGAAAAACTCAATTTCACTAAATGTCCAACAACTCATTAAAGATTAAATATCCCTTCTCACTACTACACCATGAATCTATGCAATTTATCAAATCCATTTATTGTTAGTTTGATGGACTTTTCACCCATGCAAATACGGATCTTAGTCTACTTTTGGTAGTGGGTGATCGAAGATGGTTGCATCACACCTTAATAGCTAGAAAATAAATGATGAAATTTGTTTAAATAAATACCACCTAGTCAATTATGGTGATGCAAATTTTGGTTGACAACTTGACCCCACACTCACCATATGTAATGTTTAGTTTCATTTCCATTTTAACTTTTCCAATGATTACCTTATGCGTGGGGATTCCCCAAGCAGTACTATTAATATATTTCACCGCTCTACAGGTAGTTAATGCGTGTGAGATATTAAAATTAGCAGTAGTATCCTCTAAACATCACAATTGTAAAAATACTATGAATAATGTATTCACCCAAAGCATTTAAAATAAATAAAAAGGGGAGTTCGTGAAACTCATCAGTTTAGCAGTGTGCACGTATAACGAGTGCTAAAGGAGGTGTCTCCCATGATGCATGCGTAATCATCAAATCGGGCCTTATTGTAGCAAATACCATTAGTGTTTGTGTTTCTAATTATCATAGTTACACCTAGGGTGATGGAAGATCTTACTATCTATTAATCATGACCAATGACCTTCGGGTTTCTAGATTGTTGGAACACAACTCAGTATCTAGTAAATAAATGATGAAATTTCGTTAAAGAAAGCACCACCTAGCCTATTTAGGTGATGCAAATCATACTTGACCCCACACTTGTTATATATACTATGTTTACTTTCATATCCATTTTAAGTTGGACGATGTCCACTTTATCATTGATTTTTATCGAAGATATGCATATATTCAAATACCTCAACCGATATTTTTTCTTACAAATGTAATGTTCCCAAAATTTATAAATAAAACAAATTATCCTTATTTGAAAATTAATGCGAATTTTCTTTGGTCATGGGACTATTGTTACTTTTAGCCTTATTGGACGTACACAATTTCGAATTAGTTACTTTATAACATTGTGATTGTTCAAACAGTTGCGGAGCCATGAATTATTTGCTAGGAATACGGATGAGTTGTCCAACCATATTTTTAAGGGTCGCGGTCGGGTTTTTTGCCTAAAATATACACTATTTTTTTTTTCAAGAGGTGCGGCCCCCCACCTTGTCCAAAGGGTGGATTTGGCCGTGTGTTCAAATTGTAATAGCTTTTTAACCTGTATGGGCATACGTGGTACATAAGTCTAGGTACTTCGCCAATGATCCTTTGGTGGAGTGGTGGAAAGAATCTATGCCATGTGAGTGGCACCGGTTCGATCCCCACTTCCATCAAAGGTGAGGCATTGGGGTTTTCCCCAACCCAATGATGGTTTGGACTCCGGTTCGAGCCTAAGTGAACCCGAGTTTTCTACTAGGGTGCATTTACTCCAGCGAGTCGGTCTGTCTCGACAGGCGGCGGCTCGTGTGGTGGGTGCGACTTCTGTCAAGTGGCAGGGGGCCTGAAATTTTCTCGGGGAAAGCCAAATGTTTCATTCTACCGAGGCGTGGACCCGGTTAAGACAACATAGTCCTCGGGACAGAATGGGGCGGGTCCAGGACTTCTGGTGTAAATTATCCGTTTGTTGAGAAATTTATCTTTCAAAAAAAAAAAAAGTCTAGGTACTTCCATTAATTTGCTATAAACTGTAATACTCATATTTTTTTTAAATTCAGAATTAAAATTATATTGTTTTTTTAGTTCAGAATTAAAATTCAGATTAGGGTTTAGCGTTGTCTACTACATATACGGACGCCTCCCCCTGCTTTAATACAGTAACCTCAGGGCAAGATGATCGAGAGATCTGATTCTCTGTTTTTGTAAGTTGTTTTCCTTTTGTTGTTTGATTATACATTGATCCTTTCTAAAAGCCGTTGATCTCTGTATTTTCTAGTTTGAACGTGTTCTGATCATTTTTTTTTATATTTGAATTGTGTGTTAACCATCAGTCCGCTCACTGTACTCATCGATCTCTCTTTGCTCTATGTGGATCGGATCATAACATGTTGATTCTTCATAGGTATGGTCAAATCAATATGTTCATATCGATATGTTTTTTTTTTTTTTTTTTTTTTTTTTTTTTTTTTTTTTTTGATTATGAATATGTATTTTGAATGTTAACATCCACTTTTATTTCATACTTCGTTAATTTTCTGATTATATTAACCATTCTTATTAAAAGCAAGTTATTTTGATGTTAACTTATTCAGATTAGGAGAAATCAAAATCCATGAAAATGTATCTTTACATATATGCATTGTGGATAATCCCTTACTTATTATATGCGTAACTAATTCACAGAGTATAGTAACAACTAATATTTATGCAGGATATGCAGGGGTATTCTTGCTCCGAACCTAATAAAATTAAATACGCTAAACAAATCCTATACAAAGTGTTCCCTCTTGTAACAAGACTCAATGAAGACCAGCTGATGGAGAAGGAAATAGAGGTTAAGCTTAAAGGTAACTCCTTTGCATTAGATTCTTTTTGTAAGTAAGTTAATTAACAGTTATTTATTATTATCACATTGGGCAGGTGTATCTATATTAGAGTTAGAGTTACAGGATGCGGATGTATTTTGGTAAGTCATAATACTTAATGCTATCAAAGTGTTTTACATAAAGTTCTCAGAAGTTATGTTTATATGCAGTGACAGCTGTGGATCATATTTCTTTGACTTATATAGAAGTTGTGCATGTGGATATGTTTTATGTCTTGTGTGTCGCCGAGAGTTGCGCGATGGTCAGCTTAAGGGTGGATGGAAAGCCCGCATAGATGGTAGCATTCCTTGCCCACCAAAACATATTGGTGGTTGTAATGATGGGACCCTTGATTTGAAATGCATAATGTGCGTTGATTGGATTATAAATATCCTAGAGAAAGCCAACCGGGTATACAAAATCGACAATGGTTATGATGATCCCCAAACCTGTATGGAATTCAATGAGAGTTGTTTGTTTTCTTTGAGTGCTAAAGACATTCAACCTCAACATATGCAACATTTCCGATCACGTTGGTCAAAAGGTGAGCCAATAATAGTCCATGATATTCTTTCTACTTCTTCAGGGCTAAGCTGGGAGTCAATGGTTTTGTGGCGTGCTTTTCGTGACATGACAAAAAAAGACAATTATAACGTGAATGCAATTAACTGCTTGGATTGGAGTAAGGTGACTGGCACATTTAAAACCTAATAATAACTAACTATCGCTCGCCATTCCATTAAACAAACTAACTATCACTCATGATGTACAGGTGATTATCAATCTTTGCAAATTTTGTAAGGGATACTCTGAAGGTCACGTTACAAAGCGGATTTTGAAGTTGGAGGATTGGCAACCTTGTTGCTTAGAACAAGGAGAATGGCCAGGCCATTTTATTGAATATGTTAACTGCTTTCCTTTTAAAGACTACACAAGCCCTCATAACGGCTACCTTAATATGGCTGTGAAGTTGCCGGATTTGTCATCAAAACCGAACATGGGTCCAAAGATGGATATTGCTAAAGGAGGCTCTGTTACTAAGATTCACTATGAAAAATCTGATACTGTATGGTTTCTTTTATACTTAAATCTTATTTTGTTCTAACATTCCGTCGGGTTTTAACATATAGTTTGCGCCTAGGATGTCATTGGCAAAAATATCTGAAATCATTGACTTGTAGGTGAATATAATGACACATACAAATTCTGCATCAACAACACTTAACAAGACAAAAATAGTGAAACAAGAGCATGGTGACCAACATGAAGTGGGCCCACAAAGTCAACAAGATGTAGTTGACCCAATGGAGGGAGTTGCTCTGTGGGATATATTTCAGAGGCAAGATGTACCTAAATTGGAGGAATATCTAAGAAAGCACTCCGCAGAGTTTAGGCATACTGGTTGTTCAGTTGAGCAGGTATTTTATTCTATTGCAACCTTCATATAAAACTATTGTCTATTGTTATCATTACAAATATGAAATATGCATTATATCATTTCTATAGTAACCTACACCTTGTAAACAAATATGAAATATGCATTAAAAACACACTTTGGGTGACCTGTTCAATATTTTTGACATCTCTCTTCTTTATCTTTTTTACCCGTTTGACCTGTTAGAGGTTAAACATAACCAAAGTCGACCTGTTCATAAGTAAGGGATTATCCACAATGCATTCGTCTCGAATGTTATGTGTTGAAATTGTTATTCTGAAATAAATACTGAATATGTTGGGCTTTGATTGTGTTAAAGTCTTCTTTTGTTCTTTCTAAGATAACAAGATATTTAAAATGTATTTATTGAAACTTTTTTGTACCTGTCACAGGTTTCTCGCCTTCTCCAAGTACAGAGGTCTTAAATGATTTAAATTTTCGGAGAATTTCTGTTGATGATTATGGAGAGCATCGTCATTGGAAGGAAGGGCCTTCTTTGTGTGCGTGCTGGGAAAGGTTAACTTAATATACTGCCTAGTTCATCCAAGATTTAAGAATTTTTCAAATAAATAACACATTAATATGACTGCAAAAACTATTTATGAAAATAGTAATTCTATGATTTCGAAAAATAAATTTAGGACTCTGTAAACCCCTATGTATACTTTGGAACCGTTCAACCCATTTTCATTTTATTGATCCTAGAATGGGATGATTCCGGTTATGATTTATCTCTAACAAGTCAAATAGGCAGATAACATGAAGTTTTGTAAAGGATACATTGCCTAAAGTGTATTCAGTTATTAATGCATAAAACCTCCTAAAATCATTTTATTGAAATTAAATACTACTATAATGAAGTAATACAACCATAATTGACACCTAGTATATATAAAAAACTGACAAAAATGTTTTCTCGATCAACCATATCTTGTACCAAAAAACAATGATCTATTTGACCAGAAATTTTACCAAATCGCCGGTTTTGCCCCTAGGTATCCTTTGAATTTTATTAAAATTTTCAACTAATGATCTGATATTTGGCAGGCTCTACTGCAAAATGATGCTTTTTTATTTATCTGGAGCATGATCTTGCAACAAGATTTACCTCTTCTTGCTCAACTTTTTCAAAGATTTGTATTTCAAAGGCGCGGAGTTCTCTTCACCTAGCTTCATTTGGGGATGAAGAAGCTTTGATCGGAGACGAAGATGAATTCAGCTCAAAATCCAACTTCTTCTGCCGATCATCAGTGGATCTAGGTTATCCTGCAGAAGGATTCTGGTTAGCGTCTCCTGGATCTGAAGATTCATCATCTTCATCCACATGCATTGCTCGAACTGGATCAACTTTCATGCACCTCAATAGATGTTGTTTCCCCTACATCAACCCTTTAGGGAAAGTGAAATTGTGAAGACTTTTAGATCGCTCCATCCACAAGATTTAAATGTTGTAGATAGTATCTTATGGGAGATTTTTGTGCTTGAAGAGCTGGGCTGATTATTCAACCTAGGAGTTCTAATTGTAACATGTTGATTGCTCATAATGTTTTCATTTTTGTTTACTTCTTCATTGTTGTACGTTTTGTTGGTTCTCTTAGTAAGATGTATTGATAACATATAGAATAATTTTTTATTGATGTTTTGATCTTTAATCTTAGTCTTTTAGCTTATGGTTATATTTGCGATATGGGTAAAAAATTTGTATTACTTTGGGTCATGATGTTAGTCTATTGGGTCATGTGTTATGGCCTGTTGCAAACCAAAGCACATACCATGAAACGGTTTGTACTCCAAAGGTTGTGATGGTTCATGTAGTATAAATGGTTTTATGGTGTCAAGAACAATGGTGGTTGATCCTGTCTGGTGATAAAGGTATAGTTCTTGCTCAGCCGTTGGGTTTTTTTTTTTTTTTTTCATCTCTGGTAAACCATGTCTTAGTTTTTTTTTTTGTTTTTCATATACTTACATAAATTTGATCTTTGGCTGCTAGAAAATTAAATGGCTTTGCTGTATAAATCCTTAGAATATATATACTTGAATTTCCAAGCTTGTAGTTCAAGCAAGCTATTGGTGCATCGATCCTTTTATCTATATATGCAATTTTATGCTTGGATGACTAGTGTAGGTCCCGTTTTTCCGGTGGATCGATAACGTAAACCTATCCTTGTTTATCACAAACACGGTAACGGGTGCGGAATCCCGTGATGGTGCAAACCAAACAAAGTGTAAAACACACGCGTAACCAAAAGATTCAATATCTATTGATTAGGGATGAGTACAACCAGTAACATATACAAACAATGTTTTAAAGACTCTCTCTCAAAGTCTCGGCTCTCGTCACTCGTCCAAGTTTCACACAGAAACAAATGAGAGCTATGTAGGTCCCTTTTCTCGGAGGATCGAGAACAAACCTAAACCTTGTTATACTAACCCACTAGCGAGTGCGGAATCCAAGCTAGCGGGCAAACCGGGATGATGCAAGAACAAACACAAGAACACACAAAGTTCACCGATTAACACCACTGTATTAATACGTATGAAGGTTTACGGTTACAAGCACAATGTTTACAATCTTGTTTGCAAACTCTCTAAAGTGTGTGTGTGTGTGTGTTTTCCAGCAGAGTTTCTCTAACTCTCCAAATGTGCATCTATCTAACACTAACACACTGCATGGGTATTTATACCCATACATAACAGGTCTTGGTCGAAGGATCGATAGATGGTCCGAAGGATCATCTGTCGATGACAATGTGTCCGAAAGATCAGCATGGACATCGAAGGATCATCCTTCGATGCCTAATGGTCGAACCATGGTCGAACCATATCTTTCGAGCACCTCGAAGGATTAGCAGTATCCTTCGAGGCTATCCTTCGATCCAGACAACATCATGTTGTCCAAGTCAAACTAGGAGGATAGTTGACTTGGTCAACTTACAGACTGATTTAGGACATCGTTTACATACAGACCGAATACAGACAAAGTACAGACACAAGTGCACCAACAAACTCCCCCTTGGCTGTAGCTTTGTCTTTATCTTGTCTTTATCTTCTATAGATGTAGACTTGTCTCGAACTTCGACAGTCTTTGGTCTTCGAGTTTCCAAAACTCTGATGTCCTTTCAAGTCTTCATGGTCGGAGGATCTTCAAAGTCTTCACGTCTTGAAAGCAGAGAGTGTATCAACAAACTACCCGTATCATGTAGGCAGTGTGTTAACAAACTCCCCCTTAACATAAGCTCCCCCTTGAGTTATGCTCGTGAAATACTTTAACTTTATGAAGTGAGATCCTTGTGGTGTTGATGATAGCCAGCGGCAACTCGATCATCTTCATCTTTTAAGTGCCTTCTCGTCGTGTCTTCATTCCAAAGCTTGTCATCGACCATGTTCTCCTAGCCTTTAGAATCTGCACATGCAAGAAATCTAAACGCGTAATGAGAACAACTGCTTGGAACATAGTATAAGCAAATGACACACGAATGACCATGTCACAATCAAGCACCGTCCGACAGTTTGAAAGTTTAATAAATTTTTCAAATTTTAAATTCTAACTTTCAAAACATGCAAATTTCGACCGTTTATGAAGATTTAGTCAGTTTGGTTTTCGTTCAGGTTTCAGGCAACGAAGACTTGAGCTCCAACATCGTACGATCGAAAATAAAGCAGAAATAAAATCTTTTTGGCTTTTATAAAGTTTATATTAAAACACAGATTTTAGGTGTGTTTTTGAAATTAAAAGACAACAATTTTAATATCCTTTGAGTGTTATCAAACGACATCACCGCTAATGTCGTGCTGATATGCACCAAACGACTAAACTGTTTAAAAGAAAAACAATAAAAGTTAAGCAGTAAATAAATATATACAGACATTCTTTTTGCGAGTTTCGAGGGTAAGAGAATCATATCAGTGTACGGTCATGCCAAAACACTCTTGTTGTTCAGTTAGTTAACATTAAGATAAGCATCCTATAACAATTATCGGTATTGTTATCCACTTAAGCTCAACTTATCAGATGTAATCATGTTTAGAGGATACGTTAATGTATGGTTTATACTTACCAACCGGTGTTCATCCACATCACGACACATTCCCGTATCAAGGTATGCACGAGAGTTCATCTTACCGGTGAGTATACCGATTATCATCTGTTTGACCGTATAAATTGTGAGATACTCACTTATTTTGATTTGAAAACAAGCCCTATGTGATATAATCACTTATTGATGAGGAACTTGAATTTCATATGCATGAGGGCACAGGTGCAAGTCCGTGAACAGGTCAGTACTTCCGTACAGCAGAGAGACGAACTTGACACCCGGATAAATGTGATATTTTATCACTTATTTGATTTGGACATGTGATTGTTTATCACTTATTGAGGTCGAATGCAGTATGTAATATGTACACGTATGTATAGTATCATGGAAGATCTAGACTTGCGTCCCCGTTATTTTTCGGTAAAAGATACAACCATGATACCCAGATGATAAGCAGCATAAAGACCGAATATCTCAGAACCTCGGCAATCTATCAAACGAAATTTCGGTACTAAGACCATATGCCAATGAATGGTTCCCACCTGGTCTTCAGTCGATTAAGATTTATATCACCCTGCACACTTTAAAATGATTGTGAGCCTACCGATACATCTTATATAGAGCTGCTTATCGTTTTGCATTTAAGGTTTAAAGAGGTTTGGATAGACCACTGATGTACTATCATTTTCTCTTTTGCTCGCCAGGAAACTCATTTTTGTTTTTCTATTGTTTTTGTGTTTTTGAAATTTTTCAATGTTTTTGTATTTTCCGATTTTTGGATTTACTCCCCCTAAAATCAACAAACTAAGATAAATTTAAAAACACAAAGGTATTTACAAAAATGATTTTCCGATGTTGGTTTACTCTTGCTTGACCTTAATGCCGTTTACCAATAATAAGAAGTCAAATCTAGATTTGTCAAAGGCTTTGGTAAATAAGTCGGCACGTTGGTCATCGGTGTGGACCTTAACAACATCGATTAGCCTTTTCTCAAAGCAGTCACGTATGAAGTGATATTTGATTTCGATGTGTTTGGTCTTTGAATGCTGCACAGGATTTTTAGTGATATCTAAAGCAGCAGAATTATCAACGTATATAGGAGTAGTTAGGAATTCAAAACCGTAGTCCCGCAATTGTTGTTGGATCCAAAGAACTTGTGAACAACAACTTGATGCAGCAATGTATTCAGCTTCGCATGTTGATGTAGCGACACACGTCTGCTTCTTGCACTGCCAGGTGACTAGGCGATTTCCTAAAAACTGACATCCAGCCGTTGTGGATTTGCCGTCGATTTTACATCCGCCAAAATCAGAATCACTGAATGCGACCAAGTCAAAGTTATTATCCCTAGGATACCACAGACCGGTGTCTGGATAAGCCTTCAAATAACGAAAAATCCTTTTGACAGCTGCAAGATGTGAGGCCTTCGGGTTGACTTGATATCTGGCAAGCAGGCATGTTGGGTACATTATATCTGGCCTTGATGCTGTGAGGTACATAAGGGATCCGATCATCGCGCGATAGTATGAAGGGCTAACAGGTTCACCCTTTACGTCAGGAGTTATTCCGTGATTAGTTGGCAATGGGGTACCAATGGGCGTTGCATCGGACATCTGGAACCGGCTCAAGATGTCTCCAACATATTTAGTCTGATGGATGAATATCCCAGACTCCGTTTGTTGCACTTGTAGGCCCAAAAAGAAATTCATTTCCCCCATAGCACTCATCTCGAATTTATCCTGCATGATGCACTCGAAATTCCTGCACAAAACATCATTAGTAGAACCAAAAATAATATCATCAACATATACCTGTACCAGAAGAAGATCTCCATCTTGTTCTTTGATGAAGAGAGTACAATCGATAAGACCTCTTCGAAAACCGTTCTCCAACAGATATGTAGATAAGGTTGCATACCAAGCTCGTGGCGCTTGATGAAGACCATATAGAGCTTTGTTGAGCAACCAAACCCGATCGGGATGAACAGGATCTTCAAAACCTGGAGGCTGTTCGACATATACCTCTTCTTCAACCACACCATGTAAAAATGCACTTTTGACGTCCATCTGGTAAACTTTGAATCCTTTGAATGATGCATAAGCCAGAAAGATCCGAATAGCTTCCAGACGTGCAACTGGTGCATAGACTTCGTTGTAGTCGATCCCCTCTATCTGACGAAAACCTTGAACGACTAAACGAGCTTTGTTTCGAATAACCACTCCACGGTCGTCTTTCTTGCATTTGAAGACCCATCGAGTGCCAATCTTCTTATAATTCTCAGGCTTTTCAACAAGCTTCCAAACACCCAGCTTGTGAAATTGCTGTAATTCTTCCTGCATGGCCTCAACCCAAGCACTGTCTTTCAATGCTTCTTTCCACGACTTTGGTTCTTCTTGTGACACATAACACGCGAAGGACCAGTCATTTTGTTGACCAGATTCTCTTATAGCTGAATACAAACCAGCATTCCGGTTGTTTCTCAGCTGATTACGCGTCTGCACCCCGCGATGGACATCTCCTATGATATTCTGCTGGGGATGGGTATCGTGAATCCGCATTTCAGGATTATCTGGCACACGTGCATTGATACCCAAATTGTTCAGATTAAGATCAACAACCAACTCCACACCAGGAATGTGGTTAGAAGTGGATGCATTCCCTTCAGCAGTATCTATATTCTGCGTATGAGGTGTATCCCCAGAGGCACCTTGAACAGGAGCAGCTGGAGCTGAAGATCCTTCGGCTGCATCATGATATTCATCATCTTCAGAAGAGTCATTATAATCAGCAGCATCTTCATAAACCTCATTTTGAACCATATTGTTGACTGACGTAGAAGCTTGAGGGTCAACAACAATAGGTCTAACCAATGGCGAGACAGCAGCGTTGTCACTTTCCAACAACATTCGAGCCGCTGCTGATTCTTCGTCAAAGGTTGGCAGATTGAAGGAGTCAAATAGCCCATCATAATCGAACATCCACGGATCACCCGGAGCCCTAACAGGACTCGTGTACCTTTGAACCCTAACTTCACTCCATAGCTCAATCTTTTTGGTAGCTAGATTCCAAACACGAAAATTCGGAGTTGCATATCCAAGGAAGAAACCCTCGATAGCTCGTGCACCAAACTTTCCATCCGGTTCAATCATAGTACAAGGAGCACCAAACGGTTCAAGGTAAGAAAGATCCGGTTTCCTTCTCTGAAGGAGTTCGAAGCAAGTCTTGCCATGTCTCTTAACTGTAAGAACTCTGTTCAACGTGTAGCAAGCAGCCGATACAGCCTCTCCCCAGAATTGAATAGGGAGTTCCGACTCTACTAACATTGTTCTTGCAGTTTCAATAATAGTTCGATTCTTCCTCTCAGCGACACCATTTTGTTGTGGAGTATAACGAGAACTGTACTCATGAAGAATGCCTTTAGAAGTACAAAACTCATCCATAACTTGATTCTTGAATTCAGTTCCATTGTCGCTTCGGATCCTTTTCACTTTCAACGTATAGAGATTCTCCAACATTGTAAGAAGATCCTTGAGGATGCCAGGAGTTTCACTCTTGTGTGCCATAAAAGATACCCAAGAAAATCTAGAGTAGTCATCAGTAACTACTAAACAATAAGCATCACCAAACGTTGTCTTGTGCTTCATAGGTCCAAAAAGGTCCATATGAAGACGTTCGAGAGGCATGCTGACAGTGTTGATTTTCTTCAAAGGGTGAGACTTTTCGTTTGCTTCCCCTTTTGGCAAGAGACACAGATATCTTGTAGATGAAAACTTCTAACAGGCACACCATTCACAAGATTATTTTTCACCAAATGGTTCATCTTTCTCAAGTGAATGTGCCCCATTCTTCTGTGCCAAGATATAGACTCCTTTTCTGTGGCTTTTGAGACAAAACAAGTAACTTGTGCAGATGTAGTAATCGCTTGGCTCATATCGAGAATATAAAGATCATTAACTCTCGGAGCCGATAAGAGAACCCATTCTTGTGGAATTTTGAATCCAGGCTTCAGCACATAACAGCCAGCATCATCAAAAATCACTGAGAACTTTTTATCGCAGATTTGCGACACACTGAGAAGATTGTGATCAATTTGCTTCACATAATTGATCTTATCAAAGCACACGATGCCATTGGAGATACTTCCTTCTCCAGTGATGTACCCTCCTTTATCACCCGCAAAGGCAACATACCCTCCTCTGATATTTCTCACGTCATACAGGAGCCGTAAGTCGCCAGTCATGTGCCTGGATGCTCCACTATCAACAATCCAATGACTATTAATAGTTCCTCCTAGAACATCCTGCACATGTCAAATAAACACATCAGTTGAGAATGGGGACCCAAGCCTTAGTGGTCTTGGGTCGTCCCTTGGCATCACGATACGTAAGCTCTATCTCTTGATGGTTTTCAAGAACAACCGCTCCCCCTGAATTGTCACCCGACTTAGGTAACCAAGTTTGTCTTTGCCTACCAGTTTTTGAAGATTCTGGTTTTACAGGTTGTGACACTCTTGGTTCCTTTTGAACTGTTTTAACTTCAGATTTTAAAGCTTTTTCAACAGTTTTTATGTTCTTACGTCGTTGTTTAGTTTCTTGTTCTTTTACAGTTCGTTTATCTTGTTTAGGTGAAACTGACCGACGTTGAGGGTGAACTGCTTCAGGTGGAGCCTTTTCAACCAACTTCTTCTTTGGAGCATTTGGGCAATTTCTGATAATGTGCCCAATTTCTCCACATTTGAAACAAGTTCTCCTTTCAACAGACTTAGGAGAACTTGATCGACTACCAGATGTCGATCTTGTAGAACCTGAGGTACTTGCTTTTTCATCACACCCGTTTGTGTGTTGGGTGTAATTGTTATCACTGTTTCGTTTCAAAATTTTGACTTGTTGTACAAAATCAGTATTTGATTTGTTTTCAAAAGTCTCAATTTTATCTGTACCTCTTGATGCTACAAACTTAACATCTTTTCCTTTCTTCATGTCACGAGCTCCTTTTGATTCAACTTTACCCTTTGGCTTTGGAGCTCGTTGTGGTTGTTTACCCTTAGAAGCAGTAGGTTGTCGAGTGGTTGGAGATTTTTGATTGCCAAATTGTTTCCTAATCTCAGCCTTAGGAATTGGATCACATTGTGTTACCACAATTCCTGGAAGTGTTTTTCCCAAAAATTTATTTGTATTGTCTTCAAAGACTTTGTCAATCAAAGATTTATTTACATTTTTAATTGGAAAAACATGATCTGAGTAGATTTTATTATCTCCGACCAAAGTGTACAACACATTACTGCTTTTAACAGTAGACACACCTGTTTTATCAACTTTGACAGGATCAATCACTTGCTCCTTAACAGATGGAACATCAGGAGTATCAGGATCACAAAGGATGTGATTCTCTGGTGGAATGACTACTCCTTTCATCTTGCTAAGTGATTTATCCTGATCACCTACATCCAATTCCGATTCATCATCCGATGACTCGCAGTCCTCGATGATTGGAGGACTTTGTTTCACGGATGTTGAAGCTTCCTGTTGCTTTGTGGATGTATTCTCAGAATTCTCCGGTTTGAACCCTAGGCCAGTAGAAAATTCCTCAAAATTCAAAGGCACACTGGGTTCATACCGAGGCAATTCCTCTTCATCAGGCATCTTGGTATAGTTGTCCATCAAAGGGGGTGGACATGCCTTATACCCTACACCTTTCACGTTACCTTTCAGTTGTTGAACGTCTATGATGTGATCAAGCACAAATCGGGAGTTAGAATAACTATCCAATTTCTGTTTGATCGCATCATGCTTGCATTGGGCAATGGCTAATTGCTTCTTAGTTTCTTCCACAAGGTTAATGTATTCGTTTATGCTTACTTGTTTGTGGTAAACTACTTTGTTAACCTCGGACACATTTTTCTTTAATGTTTCTATTACAGATTTAAATTCTTTTTCATTCCGGGTTAAAGCCATGTTTGCCTCTTGGCATTTCGACAGTTCAATAACCAAATTCTGATTATGACTATGAAGCTTTTCTGATTCAAGCTTCATCTCTGCACATGAGTTACAAATACTAGGGACAGGAGGTTCAGAAGTTACCTGACTAGTAGAGGCTGAGCCGTTTGCCATAAAGGCAGATTGAAAAGAAAAAGCTCCATCTTCAGAAAATAGCTTTTCCATTTCCGTCGATGTAGCAGCAGCCTTCCTAATCAGAATTGATTTCTGACATTTAAGCTCATCAGCTTCATTCAGAAGATCCTGAATGTCTTCACTTTCTTCCTCCTCATCAGGCTCTGAGTGATTATCCCCAGAAACAGAGCCTTCTTCATCCGAACTGCCCGAATAACCAGAACTGTCATCGCTCCCAGAAGATTCTTCTTTATGAACCTGCTCGATGACTTTAGCATACAATGCAGTTCCACTTCCTTGATCACCTTCACCAAACTGCACTGACCAGTCACATCCTTCATCAGCTTGAACAGCCAAAGCCCGATTGTGATTGGTAGCTCCAGGCTGTCCCTGATTGTTATTCACTGCCACCATCCTCCGTTCACGGTTTTCTTGTTGGGCATTCGCATTAGTCTGGTTTCTGAACGGGTTGTGATTGCCGTGTTTTGTTGGTCGAGTGCACTCACGTTTAAAGTGCCCTTTCTCGCCACAATTAAAGCACGTGACGGCATTAATATCAAACCCATACTTCGTGTTTTTCTTTCCTTCCAACGAAGTTCTTCCAGTTCTCGCCATGAAATCTTTTGCCCTTCTAACCGCACTAGCAAAAGCCCATTTAATATCCATCAACTCCATTTCTTCCTTGTCGATCTGATCATAATCTTCATTGGTCATGTTGATGTTTCCAAGCTGACCAGCTACCAAACCACAGTAAGCACTGACCATGGTGTTGATAATTTCCATATGTTCCTTAGCAACTTCAATGCTAAGGTGTGAAAGATTTGAGTTGTCGACTCGGATTGTGTGATGACTTTGAGGTTGAGGTTGAGGATTGCTTGTATAGTGAGCTTGCTGTTGTTGTTGTTGAGGTTGTGGTTGTGGCTGTGTTGGAACAGGAATATAGGACCTCGGATCGAATTGAGGTTGTGGTGGAGCAGCTGTTGATTGAGAAAATGGAAAGGAACTCGTATTGGACACAAAAGCAGTTTGAAGCTTCGGTTGCTGAACAGAACTAGCTGAAGGACCAAAACCAGGCAAATACATTTCTGTATTCTGAGGGGCTGGAGCACGCCTTGCTTTCCTAATTTCTTCATCATTTTTATGTTCCAGCTTCTGAATGAACTCATAGATGTTAATCTCATCTAGAGCTTTAGTATGCTTCAACAACTCAATAAACGAACTCCATTTTGGGGGTAGGGCGTCAGCAAACCTATTCACCATGTCTTGTTGAGTAGCTGCCACCCCATAAGCACACATTTCACTGATCAAATGATAGAAACGTGTGGTCATATCATTCAGAGTCTCGTTTTCCAAGAACTGAAAGGATTCAAATTCTTTCTTCAACAAATCATGCCTAGATTTTCGAGCAGCTGCATTGCCTTCTCCTCTAGCAACTAAGGCATCCCACAATGCTTTCGTGGTCTTGCAATATGAAAACTGATGGTAGATGTCTTTGTTGAGTGCTTGAGTAAGTATGGCATAGGCCTTTTTCTCCAATTCATAAGCCTTCTTGTCATTTTCAAGCATGTTGGCGTAACCTTCTGAAGTGGATGCTCTACTTTCAAGACTTTCGTTGAATGCATTGACAAAACACATCCAAAGATCGGTGCTTTGTCCTTGAACATATGTGTGAAAGCGGCCTTTCCATGACGGAAAATCGTTCATGTGGTTCAGCTTTGGTGGACGATTGTTACTGCCCGTTTCACTTTCACTAATCAGAAGATTCTGAAGACTTTGACTTTGATTGGAAACCAAAGCCCATTGACATGAACTTATTGATTGTTGTTGTTTTGGAATGGCACTCGTCATATATTCAGCCATCGACATCTGTTTCAGATCTGGTTGTGGATCCGTACTCCAATCCCAAGGACTTGTGCAACTCATTGTGATCGAAAATTAATAAATAACCTACACACCACAAACTGTTAACAGCAAACAGACAACAATGAAGGATACAATCTGATCGAAAGATCAAGACTTGTTCGAAGGATCAACAGTGATCGAAAGATTACTGTTGAGTTTCGAGCAAAGCCTTCGAAAGATTCTCAATGAAAGATCCTTATCTTTCGACTGATTATCACGAAAGATTCACAGTTCGAAAGATCTATATCTTTCGAATACTGATCTCGAAAGATTCACAATGAAAGATCCTTATCTTTCGAGATGAATCCTTATCTTTCGGACAACCAACTTTCGAAAAGATTCCAACTACGAAGGATAACCCTTAGACTTCGAAAGACTACTCGAAGGATGCTTATCTTTCGAGCTGCCTTTGATCGAAAGATGTCGAAGGATATCTTTCGATGTCGAAGGATATCTTTCGACAGCTCTGACACACTGACACAAAGTACGACAGGTTGGTGAAAAGTTGATGTGGTTGGTGAGCCAACTTTCGGCAGAAAGGATGTTTCTGTCAACAACTTTTTCACCAACTTTTTGACTTTCAAAAAGTTTACCCAAAAAGGCAATCTTATCCCCAAGTCCAGTCACCGGAAAGATGATCGGAATACGGCCGGAAAAATCAAAGTTTCACAAAAACAGTTTTTATGTTACCCAAACCGACCCCGAACACTCCCGATAGGTTTAGTACGCGTTTTTATGCAGAAAACTACCAAAAACGGGTGCTAAGCCAAGTGTCCAAACACACCAAGAATCTTGAACAAACCGGTTTTAAACAAGGTAAAGAGCCAAGCTCTGATACCACTTGTAGGTCCCTTTTCTCGGAGGATCGAGAACAAACCTAAACCTTGTTATACTAACCCACTAGCGAGTGCGGAATCCAAGCTAGCGGGCAAACCGGGATGATGCAAGAACAAACACAAGAACACACAAAGTTCACCGATTAACACCACTGTATTAATACGTATGAAGGTTTACGGTTACAAGCACAATGTTTACAATCTTGTTTGCAAACTCTCTAAAGTGTGTGTGTGTGTGTGTTTTCCAGCAGAGTTTCTCTAACTCTCCAAATGTGCATCTATCTAACACTAACACACTGCATGGGTATTTATACCCATACATAACAGGTCTTGGTCGAAGGATCGATAGATGGTCCGAAGGATCATCTGTCGATGACAATGTGTCCGAAAGATCAGCATGGACATCGAAGGATCATCCTTCGATGCCTAATGGTCGAACCATGGTCGAACCATATCTTTCGAGCACCTCGAAGGATTAGCAGTATCCTTCGAGGCTATCCTTCGATCCAGACAACATCATGTTGTCCAAGTCAAACTAGGAGGATAGTTGACTTGGTCAACTTACAGACTGATTTAGGACATCGTTTACATACAGACCGAATACAGACAAAGTACAGACACAAGTGCACCAACAAGCTATATATACTAAAAACAGACACAGACTCGACGAAACAGAAATAATCCTCGGCGAAACACACAAAGTCGACGAAACAGAAGTGTTTCGTAAACAACCATTTCACATTCACTCTTGTTTCGTCGTTGTTATTTAGCCCAAATTGAAAGGTCAAAGCCCAAAGCAAGTTGATTGGCCCATTGGAGAAGATTTATAGCCCAGAGATGTTTCGTTGACTAATCTTTCACCATTTCCACATAAGACAAATCTGTGACATCACCATGACATCACAATGATGATGTCATGGTGATGTGTAAACGGGAATGGGTCCGCGGCTCTCCGTGCTTCGCGTGTCGAACTCTGGGCGCACGACGGAGGAATGTCGTGACGTCGGGCTTGAGCCGGATCTAACCGAGTCGAAACCAAGTCGAACCGAGCCGAGTCAAACCGAGCCGAGTCGCGTCCACACAAAGTGTATCAACAAACTCCCCCTTGGACGCTACTCGTGATGGTTCGTCTTATGTGATAGTTCGTCTTCTGTGTCTTTCATGTTGGAGGATCTTCAAAGTCTTCACGCGTCGTAAGAAAAAAGTGTATCAACAAACTCCCCTTTTCATTTAGAAAGTGTGTTAACAAACTCCCCCTTAGAATGAACTCTCCATTGAGTCATGCTCGTGAATCTTTTGACTTGTCAAATCTTCAGATCCTTGTGGTGTTAATGAGGGGTCGACGGCAACTCGATCATCTTCATCTTTTGAGTGCCTTCACGTCGTGTCTTCATTCCGAAGCTTGTCATCGAACATGTTCTCCTCGCCTTTAGCATCTGCACATGCAAGAAATCTAAACATATAATGAGAACAACCGCTTGGAATATAGTTAACATTTAAACAAATGACACATGTGAGATCAAATCTCAATCAAACACCGACCGACAATAGTTTGAAAGTTTAGAAAATGATCAATTTTAATCCTTTAACTTTCAAAACTTGTTAACTTCGACCATTTATGAAGATGCAATTGTTTTCCGGCTTACAATCAGTATTTTGGGTAGGATAGACTCGAGTTCCAACATCGGTCAATAAAGAAAAAAAACTAGAAGTAAAATCTTTTTGGATTTTATAAAGTTTATATTAAAACACACCTAAAATCTTTTTGGTATTTTTCATTTTTCAAATGTAAAGAGGGAAAACAATAAATAAATATATACGAAGTTGCAGAAACTGAAAGCAGTAAATAAATATTTACAGACATTCTTTTTGCGAGTTTCGAGGGTAAGAGAATCATATCAGTGTACGGTCACGCCAAAACGCTCTTGTTTTTCAATTAGTTAACATTTAGATAAGCATCCTATAACGATTATCAGTATTGTTGTCCACATAAGCTCAACTTATCATATGTAATCATGGCGAGGGGATACGTTAAGGTATGATTTATACTTACCGACCGGTGTTCATCCACACACGACACATTCCCGTATCAAGGTATGCACGAGAGTTCATCTTACCGGTGAGTATACCGTTTATCATCCGTTTGACCGTATAAAAGAATGTGAGAAACTCACTTATTTTGATTGAAAACAAGCCCTATGTGATAGAATCACTTATTGGTGAGGAACTTGATTTTCATATGCATGAGGGGCACAGGAGCAAGTCCGTGAACAGGTCAGTACTTTCGTACAGCAAAGAGACGAACTTGACTCCCGGATAAATGTGATATATTATGACTTATTTTGTTGGACATGTGATTGTTGATCACTTATTGAGGTCGAATGCAGTATGTACACGTATGTATAGTATCATGGAAGATCTAGACTTGCGTCCCCGTTTTTTTTTCGGTAAAAGATACAACCATGATACCCAGATGAAAAGCAGCAAAAAGACCGAATATCTCAGAACCTCGGCAATCTCTCAAACAAAATTTCGGTACTAAGGCCATATGCCAATGAGCGGTTCCCACCTGGTCTTCAGTCGATTAAAGTCTATATCACCCTGCACACTTTAAAATGATTGTGAGCCTACCGATACATCTTATATAGAGCTGCTTAATCATTTTTCATTTTAATCATTTTTCATTTTAAGTTCAGTTTAAAGATGTTTCAACAGACCACTGATTTACTATCATTTTCTCTTTTTCTCGCCAGGAAACTCATTTTTGTTTTTCTATTGTTTTTTCGTTTTTGAAATTTTTCGATGTTTTTGGATTTTTTAAAAATTTGGATTTACTCCCCCTAAAATCAACAAACTAAGATAAATTTAAAAGGCACAAAGATATTTACAAAAACGATTTTCCGATGTCGGTTAACTCATGTTTTACCTCAATGCCGTTTACCAAAATTAAGTTAATCAGAAATGATTTATCGAATTTTGGAAAAATCAGTTGGCACGTCGGTAAGCGGTGCGGACCATAACAATGGTGAGAAGTTTCATATTGAAACGATCATGTGTGAGGTGATATTTGAGATCAACGTGTCAGGCCAAAGAGTGCTGTATGAGATGATAATAATTCATAAAGCAGCTTAAATATCGACAAGTATTGGAGAGATTAGAAATTTAAAACCGTATCCTGCAACTGCTTCGTGCATTGCAAGGAATCTGAGTGCTCTCCTAAACTGGATATCCACCCGGTGTGGACTGCAAAGTCGATTTTTGTAGCTACTTCACTTTATCTGAGAAGAACTCTTCACAGCAACAAGATGATAAACCTTTGGGTCCGGCTGGTCTTCCATATTGCACCAGCGAAGGTCTTTGTCTTTCTCTTTCAGAAGTAGTGTGCGGCTGTTCAATCCACACCAAGGCATCCGCACACCCGGTTGGTTTGTACAACAAACACATTTTCTTCAATCACACCGCGAAGAAATGTACACTACACGTTCATTTTGTTGATTTTGAACTTCAGAGGTGCTGCAGGTGCGTACATTTTGATTTGAATCTATCCTGGGGACCCAATTAAAGCCTTTAACAATCAAACTTTGAAATGATTTTCATTTTGTCGAAGTTTTTCAATCTCTTCAACAGACAATTCTGTCAACTTTTTTTTTTCTCTCCATCAAAGGCAACAATTTCTTCTGTCACCTATCTTGTGCAAGGACATTCCACTATCAATAAGCCTATGACTATTGATAGTTCCTCCTGGAACTTCCTACACACTCACTCAGAGATTAGTTGGAGAGGGGGACCCAAGCCTTCATAGACTTGGGTTGCCCCTGAGAATCAAGAAACGTAATTTCAATTTCCAGATGATTTTCAAACACAGCACCTCCCCCTGAACTTTCACCCGATTTAGGTCTCCAAGCTTGTTTTTGTTTACCAGATTGTGTATTATGTACAATTTCTGGTTTTAATGGTTGTGACAAACTAGGTTTCCTTTTAGCCATTTTGACTTCAGATTTTAAAGCCTTTTCAAAAGCTTTGATGTTATGACGTCGTTGTTTCGTTTCTTGTTCCTTAACAGTTCTTTTATCATGTTTTGGAGAAACAAGACGACGTTGTGAGTGACCTTATTCAGAAGGGGTTCTTTCAACAAAATTTGGTTTAGGCGAGTTTGTGCAGTCTTTAATGATGTTCCCAAATTTCCCACATTTGAAACACGTTCTCCTTTCAACAAACTTAGGAGAATTTGATCGACTGGCAGATGTCGAACCTGTAGAACCTGAGGTACTTGCTCTTTCATCACACCCGTTTGTGTGTTGGGTGTAATTGTTATCGCTATTACGTTTCAAAATCTTGACTTGTTGAACAAAATCGGTGTTTGATTTGTTTTCAAAAGTCTCAATTTTATCCGTACCCTTTGATGCTACAAATTTAACATCTTTTGCTTTCTTCTTATAACGAGCTCCTTTTGAATCAACCTTAGCCTTTGGCTTTGGAGCTCGTTGTTGTTGTTTACCCTTAAAAGCAATTGGTTGTTGCTTTGTCGGTGATTTCTGTTTTCCAAATTGTTTTCTGATTTTAGCTTTTGGAATTGGATCACATTGAGTTACAGTAACTCCCAGGATCGTCTTTCCCAAAAACATGCTAGTGTTATCTTCAAAAACTTTATCAATCAAAGATGGATTTACATTTTTAATTGGAAAATCATTATCTGAATAAATTTTAACATCTCCGACCAAAGTGTACAACAAATTATTGCTTTTAACAGCAGACACACTTTCCTTGTCATTCTTGACATCTTTGACAGGATCTATCACTTGCTTGGCAACAGGTTGCACGGCAGGAGTAGGAGGATCACAAAGAATATGATTCTCTATTGGAATTTCTACTCCTTTCGTCTCATCAAGTGATTCATCCTGGTCACTCACATCTGATTCATCATCTGAAGAATGATAGTCCTCAATGGTTGGAGGACTTTGATTTGAAGCACATGATGACTTTTCTTTGTTATCAGATGAGCCCTCTGATGAATTGTCCTGTTTGAACCCTAGGCCAGTAGTAACTTCCTCATAATCAAGAGGCACACTGGGTTCATACCGAGGCATATCCTCTTCATCGGGCATTTTGGTGTAGTTGTGTCTCAAAGGAGGTGGACACGGCTTATACCCTACGCGTTTCACGTTCCCTTTCAGTTGTTGAACATCAATTATGTGATCGAGCACAAATCGGGAGTTAGAATAACTCTCCAACTTTTGTTTGATAGCATCATGCTCGCATTTGGCAATGGCTAACTCCTTTTTGGTTTCCTCAACACTGTTAATGTAATCTTTAATACTAACTTGTTTATGATAAACAACTTTGTTCAATTCGGAAACACTTTTCTTTAGGATTTCAATTACAGATTTAAAATCCTTTCCGTTTCGGGTTAACGCCATGTTTGCCTCTTTGCACTTAGTCAATTCAATGACCAAACTCTGATTGTGACTATGAACCGTTTCAGATTCACGTTTCAATTCAGCACATTCATGTTTCATATTAGCACAATCACTACATATGCTAGGAGTTTCAGATTTTACCTGACTTGTAGAAGCTGAGACATTAGCCACAAAGGCAGTCTGAGAAGAGAAAGATCCATCTTCAGTGAGAATCTTCTCCATTTCTTCTGATGTAGCATCAGCTTTCTTGATCAAGTCAGATTTCTCGTTAGCATCATTCGACAAATTATCAGCTTCAGAATCAGTTCTTTCATTCAAATTCAATTCTTCATCCGAACTGCCACTGTATCCCGAACTATCATCTTTTCCTGAAGATTCACCATCATTAACATTATTGACAATTTCAACGTAAAACGCAGTTCTTGTTTGTGTTGTGGAAACTTGGGCTTGTGGTTGGGTTATGGATTGCGACATATAAGCACTTTGATT
Organism: Helianthus annuus; assembly: GCF_002127325.2. Classification (NCBI taxonomy): domain Eukaryota; kingdom Viridiplantae; phylum Streptophyta; class Magnoliopsida; order Asterales; family Asteraceae; genus Helianthus; species Helianthus annuus. The sequence continues at coordinate 157,702,020 of NC_035443.2, forward strand.
CCACTGTGGTTGAGCTTGATTGAACTGTGGAAACGAAGATGAGCTTGTGTTGGACACAAACGCCGTTTGAAGCTTTGGTTGCTGAATAGAACTAGAACTAGCTAACTGGTTAAAACCTGCAAGATACATTTCGGTGTTTTGAGTAGGTGCAATCCTTTTAGCTTTCCGAATTTCCTCTTCGTTCTTGTGCTCCAACTTCTGAATGAATTCATAGATATTAACATTGACAGCATCTAGAACGTCCGTATGCTTTAAAAGCTCAATGAATGGGCTCCACTTTGGAGGTAGAGCATCAGCAAACCGTGCTACCATTTCCTGTTGAGATGCAAGAACACCAAAATAATACATTTCACTCATCAAATGATAATAATGAGTAGTTATATCATTTAGGGTTTCATTCTCTAAGAAATGAAATGATTCGAATTTCTTCTTCAACAGATCATGACGTGTCTTTCTAGTAGCTGCATTTCCTTCTCCTCTCGCTACCAAAATATTCTGAATGCTTTGATTTTGATTCGACACCAATGCCCATTGACTTGCACTTATTGACTGTTGTTGTCGAGGTATGGTATTCGCTAAATATTCGGCCATTGAAGTCGGTTTTTGAACTGGTTGTGAGTCCGTACTCCAATCCCATGGACTTGTACAACTCAATTGATGTATGTATGTGAGAAACTGATCACACGCTTAAAAACAAACTGTTATGATTGATTTTCAAGGTTTTTTTTTTTTAAATGACAAGTTTCGACGAAACGCTGGCCTTGGACGACACGGTACTCGACAAAACACTATGATGAGTCTTTTGTGACGAAAATCTGTTTGTCGACGAAACCTAAATTTTTGATGAAACCGTGATATTTAGAAGCGTGATTCAAAACAACTTGACGAACACCCGACCCTACTCCCACCGGATGGAAGTCCACGAAAAATATGATGTGTTTTCTTTCACAAGTCAACTTGTTTCCAGCCCACTTAAGACATCTCACGAAGAATGATAATCTAAAATGGCTCCACAAATTAATTATCTTTCTCGAGCCCAAACAAAGAACAACTTGATGGAACAGAATAGAGGCCCACGACTTTTTTTTTTTTTTTTTAAGACAAGAGGCCACTTTCTCACCAAACAACTTGTCAAAAATAGCGATTCATGAAATAGAGGCCCAAACAATGAACCAACCTTAGCACAACATGAGATACAACTCCAAATGGTGCATTAAATCTATTTTCTCCACTATCAATTTTCCATGGGCCCCTTTACACATTTGCACCCACTAACCCCATCACCATTTATAAATTAATCGTGTGGAGGATTGTGCAATTTGATGTAGAAAGTCAACATCATCACGTGATAAAGTGTCTTAATAAAACAAACACTTTCAATTGGTCCAATAACAATTCATTGAGTAGGAATCAGTTTGGCTGCCCAATGTTATAATGATCAGATTGCATGTGTTGAGAGTTCAATATCAGTCCAATCAAGGTGAGATTTGTTTTGAATAATGTTGAACTAAACTGGATGATTAAAGTCCGACGAAACTGGTTGATCTCAGCGACGAAACTGATTGGATTTTATGAATTGACGAAACGATTGGGATCTTTATGTGAGACGACGAAACTGAAAGAGTTTGATGTCGACGAAAATGATCTTTATGTGCGACGACGAAACTGAAAGAAATGTTAAGCGACGAAACTGATTGAATTAATAAGAATCTCGACGAAATGGATGATGATTTTGGCCGACGAAACTGATTAGATCTTGTGAACTTGGCGGCGAAACAGATTTATGTTGATGTGTACTCTTGGTCGACGAAACAGGTTTAAAGAGGTGCGACGAAACTGATGTGAAGATCAGACGACGAAACAGAAATTTATATTAAATGTCGACGAAACCACTGGTTTAATTCAGATCCGACGAAACTCCTTTTTCTTTTGTTTCAAGATCGACCAAACAGAATATTTAAAAGGTGCCACCAAACAAGAAAACCAACGACGAAACAGATTATTTAAACAAGCGACGAAACGGATTGATATTCTTCTTTTTAAACGACGAAACAGAATAGAAAGGTGAGCCGATGAAACTGAGCATTATTATATGACGAAACAGATGTTGGATGAATAAGATCTGGAGTGGTGAGAAATTTTCAAAGTAATCTTATCCTGATCTGACACATACACCCAATTTTCAAACTACACCTTACTTTTCTGATTTAGAGGCTTATTTTTCAAAGGACCATCATTGTTTTGTATACACAAGTCAACATAATGTATTTTAATCTACAAACAAAACAATTTAAACCAAAATTCAGATCAAACAACAGATAGTTTCAAGAACACCATGAATATGCCAAGAACACTATGATGATTCTGGCCAAACTTATCACCGGACAAAAATTTTCCAAACCCAAATTTTGCTAAAACTTTCAATAAAAACCCATAAGAACATACAAGCATGTAATATAACAAGGTTTCCAATAAAACTTATAACAAAGCAAAACAATGTCCACTGATTTTTGAAGTATTTTTCCAGAAAATATGAATTTTTCAAGAACAACTCCATAAAAACCGAAACTTGTTTGGTTTTAAACAAGGATTAGAGCCAAGGCTCTGATACCAATTGTAGGTCCCGTTTTTCCGGTGAATCGATAACGTAAACCTATCCTTATTTATCACAAACACGGTAACGGGTGCGGAATCCCCGTGACGGTGCAAACCAAACAAAGTGTAAAACACACGCGTAACCAAAAGATTCAATATCTATTGATTAGGGATGAGTACAACCAGAAACATATACAAACAATGTTTTAAAGACTCTCTCAAAGTCTCGGCTCTCGTCACTCGTCCAAGTTTCACACAGAAACAAATGAGAGCTATATATACTAAACACAGACACAGACTCGACGAAACAGAAATAATCCTCGGCCAAACACACAAAGTCGACGAAACAGAAATGTTTCGTCGACAACCATTTCACATTCACTCTTGTTTCGTCATTGTTATTCAGCCCAAATTGAAAGGTCAACGCCCAAAGCAAGTTGATTGGCCCATTGGAGAAGATTTACAGCCTAGAGATGTTTCGTTGACTAATCTTTCACCATTTCCACATAAGACAAATCTGTGACATCACCATGACATCACAATGATGATGTCATGGTGATGTGTAAACGGGAATGGGTACGCGGCTCTCCGTGCTTCGCGTGTCGAACTCTGGGGCGCACGACGGAGGAATGTCGTGACGTCGGGCTTGAGCCGGATCTAACCGAGTCGAAACCAAGTCGAAATGAGCCGAGTCGAACTGAGCCGAGTCGCGTCCACACAAAGTGTATCAACAACTAGGAAATAAACCAATATGTTTCGGTATACTTACATAAATTTGATCTTTGGCTGCTAGAAAATTAAATGGCTTTGCTGTATAAATGCTTAGAATATATATACTTGAATTTCCAAGCATGTAGTTCAAGCAAGCTATTGGTGCATCCTTTTATCTATATATGCAATTTTATGCTTGGATGACTAGGAAATAAGCCAATATGTTTCAAAAGATGCTTTCTACATCATCATTACCTTGATGATCTTCTCCGTGTGCAAAGCATGAACTCTGCATCACCAATTACCAACGTCATCAATTTGTGCAGTGTGATAGTTAATTACCAATGCAATGTGTCAGTTGTTGAAAATTTGACGGAATTGAACATAATTTTGCAAACTAAGGACTTTTACTATATATGAAGTTCACCTTTTATGTGCATTTACGAATCAAAAAGTTTAGTACAGAAATTAATAAAGAGACCTGAAAGTTAATCGGATCCAAAGCATCAAACAGTTGTAGCAGACGAGCCTGACATAATCGAGTTTGTTAAAAGTTTTGGTGTTTTCGTTCTTCAATTCTTAACCGATTGCATTAGGTGCTCTTTAATAAGTCGCTGATTTCAATGGACGTCAATAACATGTTGATCTCTCTCGGTGTATCCGGGTCGGATCATAACATGTTGATTGTCCATAGGGAAATCACTCTGTCTGTCAGGTATGGGAAAATTAAAATCTCATGTATCCTTATTAAAAATTTTTTTTTTTACATTCTGAATATTTAGGATTGTTCAGATGATTACTTATTTTTGATTTATGATGAGAATGCAGTGCCGAAAAATAGACTAATGGTAATAATTTTGTATTTTATGTATTTGAATAAAGAGTTCAATTTAGGAGTTATGGTCCACCACATGGTAGGCAATGGGGAAACCGACAGTCTGCTGCAGCAAGGAGGATTAGAGCTCTGGAAAGGAGAGTCGAAGAACTGCGAGATCACACAAACGCACTCTAAAGGAATCGTGAAAATCGAGAAAATTATGTTGAAAATCGTTGCTTGAGAAGAAGAAGTTGATGAAAATTTAGAAGCGAAGCGCGAAATGTGATCGCAAGTTCTACGAATTAGCAACTGCCCCTTTTTAGATTATCAATTTAGAGATGTTATGAAGAGTTTTTGGATGATTAGCTTCTAGTTGCTTTCTTAATGTTGGCAAGTAATTATTAAATCATTTTTTTATTTATTCCGAATATATTTACCATGGTCCAGATAATTAGCAATGTAAGGAAATGACGGCTTCTCAAAGCAAGAAATCTAAGCAGTTGATTTCTAAAAGTCTTGAAAACGTTGGTAAATCCGAGACACCTCGTTTGGCACCTTAGACAACTGGAAATCAGTATAAGGAAACTGATGGCGACACATTTAAAAAGCAACCGACAAACCACAAGACTACCTTTGGTTTAACTCATCAGAATGGAGATGCCAGTGTTAACAAGTTACCAAATAGGAGTAAAGAACTAACTTTGCAACAAGAAAAGGCTAGCAAACTGGTGAAACCAGAACAACAAAAGAGCCACAGGATTAGTTTAGACATGGAGTCATCATCACAAGATCATCCAAGAACTGAAATCGAAGATCAATTGGAAACTGGTTGCTTACTTGCTTTCTTATGTAAACATTTGATTGAAATGATATCGTAGAAGGGCAAAACGGGGAACATATTTATTGTTCATAGCATTTGGAATTTTTGTTTATACAGTCGTTTGATATATACTACTGTGTCTTTTAACTTTTGTTTTTTTTTCTCCTAGAATATGATATACGCACAACAAGTACAATAGTATCTAACATTACACTTGCAAACTTAATTAAAAATTAACCAAAGATCCATTTAAAAACAAAAGAACTGCCTACAACTTTTAATCACTTCCCATTAAAGGCAAAAGACTTAATGTGAACAGAGCTAGATTATGAATTTTATCATAAACAACCAAACACTTAATCACTTGCCGTGGGAAGTTGCTCAGGGCCACCTAGAAGCCCTTCGTACCTCCGACTTTTATTAGGTAGAAGTGTGAAGTTGGAAGTAATCCCACATTATATATTAGGTAGTAGTGTGAAGTAGGAAGTAATTCCACAGTAGTGACCGAGGATACTAGTGTTCCCTGACCTTCCGGATTTCTAGATGGTTGCATCACAACTCAGTAGCTAGAAAATAAATGAACTTTATTTAAATGAATCACCAAGTGGGTTTAGGCTATGCAAATTTTCCTTGACGCCTTGACCCCACACTCGTCGTATACATTGTTTAGTTTCATTTCCTTTATAACTTGGCCGACGACCACCTTATCATAGATTTAATCCTAGAAACGCATATACGCAAATACATCAGCTGATATTGTTGTTGGATCAGGCCCCAATTAAACACTCTCTAAACATACTATTTGGGACTATTCTGTTTATATAACTTGAAAGGATTTACACGATAGATTGATTAAATAACTACAATAGACACTTGCATAAATAGCAAATAAAACAATAAAAAAAAAAAAACAACCCACGTCATCTCCATGAATTATTCTATTCCTCATGCATACTCTTCTGATTGCTCGGTCTTCAAATCACACGTTCACATCCCATAAAACTCACTCAATATTAGACCACTTCTGTACCATGTGACTAATATAAAACCCAGCTGACCCGTATAATTATTCTACCCGTACTCGACCTGAACCGACTCGGAATCAAACCGATTAACCCAACAATCACCCTCTTAATCGGTTTATGCATACCACTCGTTCACCGTAGTGCCAGATCGCTTTCTCGAACCAACACTCGGTCACGTCCATTGTCTTCTCGGTTCAACCCGAATCAAGTCCACCACACTTGCAACATCTTTCACCCCCGTAATCTTGATGTCAGTATTTTCTTCTTGCTAAACTTGCTACTCCGCTTGCTTCTTGCGATACGAACACACGGCTTCGTTCTTCCTCTTTCTAACGTGAACACTTTCGGTCTTCGGTTCACGACTCAGTCAACTGTGAACTCTCGGTCTTTGTTCACAATCTCGGTCATTCGGTGTAAGCTTTCTTTCAATAAAAGCTTTATTCAGTCTATCATGGTGCGAACCTCCGGTCATTGTCACACCTACGATCTCGGTCTAGTTGTCGCTGGTCTTTGTTGCAGCTGATCAGTCTCTCTTTCTTTGGCGAACCGCCGGTCTCGATTGCCTCCTTCGGTCTACTTTTCTTTAAGCCGTCGGTCTCTTGCGGCTTCTTCGGTCTTCTCGGTCTCACGCCAGAAATCAATCTCCAGCCATGGTCTCTTTCTTCTTTTCTCCCGTTGGAACGAGCTTTCCGACAGCGGTCTTCCTATTACCGGTTCTTCTTCTCCGGCGATGATTGTGTCACTTCTTCCGGTCTGGTTGGCAGCGACCACTGTCTTCTTGCTCTTTCTCGTGACGCTGCTACGGTCTTCTTTCTCATTCTTTCTCGTTGCGACGACTTTCTTTCTCACGCCGTTCACGACTTCTTTCTTCTTACTTTGTTGATTTCAACCAGCCGTTCTTCTTTATTTCTGTTTCGCTCACCTGGATTAGCCCTTTCTTTCTATTGATTAAATCGCCTCTTTCTTCTTTCTTTTCGCTCTTCATCTCTACAGCCTAAGGTTGTGCACATTTCTCGCCACCGAATCTCAAAACGCGTCTCCGGTATGATATTTTTGAAATACAATAAATTATCCTTTTTTAGAAAATAGATGTGTTTTATCTTTAGTTCAGGGACTATTATTATTGAATGTTTCACTATGACAATCTGTATGATTTTTTTATGCGTTATAGGTGGTGGTGGTGGTGGTGGTGGTATTATACAAAAGGAATAAAAAGGATAAGAAGAACATTTAATGTTTTATTTGCCATAGTTATGGGCATTATGCATCTGAATGTAAGGCCAATAAAGAAAGAACTTATGAAGCACACTTGGCAGAGAAACATAATGAAGAGCTTGCCACCATGGGGTTACTCAATGAAGAGAAACCAATGATCATTTGCTTACAATTCATCTATTCAGCACACACAACTATACTAAAGCCTATTCGTTGGACAAACTAAAATGCACTAGCATGTAACATCCAAGGAACCTTATATGTAGTTCACCAGCATAATGAAACCCTCTGTTGTTTCGTGTGGACTTTTTTTCCCACATCTCCATTAATTATGTTTTAACATCCACTTTATGAACCTCTTGGTGGCAAAATGGCAAAGTATCTCAGCATGGCTAGCCCTGAAGGTGGGCGGGGAGGACCACCGGCCAGAGCCCGATATTTCAAAGGGCACGTTATTTTTTAAAAAAACTCGATATGTATATGTAAAAATAAATAAATTAGGCCCTCACTATTTGCACACCTTGGCAGGCTATCTGCACACTTAGGGTTTACATACGCTGCGTATTGACCAATACGCAGCGTATAGGGTTACCTCTATACGCTGCGTATAGGTCTCTACGCAGCATATGTTAGGGGCAGGTACACGGCCAGACAGTAAAACCTAGTACCATGTCAAATCAGTCTGACATAGGGTGCGTATTGAGCAATACGCAACGTATAGAGGTAACCCTATACGTTACGTATTGCTCAATACGCACCCTATGTCAGACTGATTTGACACTGATACGATGTTATCTAGGCACGTGAATAAAGTAATACGGGGAGTAGAGAGCTATACGCTGCGTATTTTAGTAAATTTGAAATTCTATTTATCCATGCATCTCTGTTCACTTCGAGTTCATATCCTCCTGCTTTCTTTTTCATCTTCTTCTTCAGTAAACAATTTACACACCAAACCAAAATCATTTGTTCTGTTTTTTGTTCAATCTTGTTAAAATGTCATCATTTTGGAAGGAGAATTATTTCGGTAATCGCTATTCTAATGACACATGGGGAGCAAATGCTGCCAATGAGGAGGAGGAGGTTGTGTCTGGAGACCCTATTGATCAAAAAACACAGTTGCCAGACTTGAACAAGACTCCCACTCCACCTGTTGATGAACCAAATTACCCGGCGCATCAAGTGTATCCGGATTACGGATACGGGTATGAATCTCCGTACGTGCAACAAAGTGGATACGGTACTAAGAATGCACCTGTTGATGAACCATGCGTGCAACAAGCGGATTACAGTGGATACGGATACGGGTATGAATCTCCGTACGTGCAACAAGCGGATTACAGTGGATACGAGGGTGAAGGTGGATACGGTGGATACGGGGTAGAAGATGGATACGGTGGATACGGGGGTGAAGGTGGATACAATGGATACGATAGACATTGTTAATGAACTTTGGGTGATAAGTGCATGCCTTCTATTTTGTAGGGTCTTTATTGGATATGTATTGAAACTTAGTCCAAGTTTTAACCTTGGACATTTTGTCCATGTTTTAGGCTAGACTTTTGTCAGAGTTTATGCTTAGGACAAAAGTCAGGGTTTTGTGTAGTATGTTTTGTCCGGGCTTTCTAGTTTGTCTTGGAAGTCTGGGGTTTGCCTTGTATATATACCTTTATGTGGAATAGACAAGGCAGCGATTCTGTGTGAAATTCTGTGCACCTTTCTTACCCTAATCATTGTGTGTGTTTGTCTGGTAGCTACTGTGTGTGTGACGTCATTCATGTTCCTCATCAAGAATACTCTGTGTATTCTCGATTTCTCTCACAAATCTTTGCATTCTAGTGTTTCATCTACAGTGGTTAATCATCAGGTGGATTCCGCACACCTGTTGGTTGCATTAGCTGAGTGAGATCTTAGATTAGGAGGCCTTAGAAGTGGTATCAGAGCAGTGTGCTCATATTACTGTAGGTGTTTCTTAGTTTGAAGGTTTTGTGAGATAAGTTCAAACTTTGATAGAGTTTAGTGAGTGTTTAGTGAGTTTTTGTGCATTATTCTCTATTCTTCATTCATTTCTAGTGATTTGGTGATGGATTTTGAGTAGTTTGGTGATTTTTAGTGTTGATCTTCATCTAGGTTTTTACAAGGGTTTTGGTTCTTGTTCATACACTGTTGAAGGTTGAAAAAGATTCCTAAGTTTGATCTTTGGAAGCATTGTCCGTGGTTTAAATTTTGTGTTTGTGTTTCCGGGGTATTGTTGAACCAATGTGAAGTCACATTGGGGAGATAGTCCGGAGATTGGTTACTGGATCCGAGTTTGAGAAACCCTTACTTGTTCCGAGTCTCAGTTTAAGTATTTAGTCTGAGTTTCTTTCCACTTAAATGATCTGAGTCTCTTTACACTTTTAGGTCCGAGTTTTCGCCTTAGTTTTTGTTGGGTCCGAGTTTAAGTCTATATGCCTGTTAATCCGAGTTTTCTTCACCACATTGAGTCCGAGTTTTAAAGTTTAGGTCCGATTTTTATACATTATTAGGTCCGAATTTTAAACATCCCATCTTAGTCCGATTTTTTTTTTAAATCCACTACTGTCGAGTTTAAAGTCCATTTCCTTTGGTCCGAGTTTTAAGTGCCAGGTAGTCTGAGTTTTAATTGGTCCGAGTTTTAAATTCTCCGTGTCTGAGTTTAAATCTCTTATCCGAGTTTTAGTATTTAAATCTATTCCGAGTTTATTGTGTTATACAATTCTACTTGTCCGATTTTTTAAAACTTTAGTGTTGTGTCCGAGGTTTTGTGTTTCATTTTAGGTTTTGATCCGGGTTTTACACTCTGATTAAAGCCTCAGACATTTCACTCCGTGTTTTCTCTCCGAGTTTGGACTTAGAAAACCTTCCTAGTGACACAGTTTCTTGCTTGGAAACCTACCGTTGTTTTCTATTAAACTCACTATTTCTTTCACAACTACCTAGAAATGGCAAACAACAATCTGAATGCAATGGTGCAAAACCTCAAGCACAATGCTGAGGTAGGGAGTAACGACAAACCTCCTTTGTTGATAAACGAGCTTGATTTTCCTGAGTGGAAGGAGCGTTTCGAAAGGTATGTAAGAGCGAAAGACTGTAGGTCCCGGTTTCGGGATCGATTCCGTGATTTTCATGTTCATGTTCAAAGATGGAAGAGATAAGAGATGATAAACAAACAAACTTTGTATTAATCCGGTAGTAAACATTACAAGTCGGCCCGATTACATGGAATCCGAACTAATACCAAAGAAGTATACATCCGGGGAGAAATCAAGTGGTGATTTCTCCCGGTGAGGACTCAAACCTCCTATCACTCTCTAGCACACACTTGTGCTCTCACTCTTGTGTTGCAAATGACAAGGTGTTGGTATTTATACCAAACACAGGTTGCACGGTCGAAGGATTAAACTGACTGGTCGATAGATCATCTGTCGACCATCCAGCTTTCGAAAGATACACACATACCTCGAAGGATGCCATATCCTTCGAGGTCCATCTTCAACCTTCGATGGATATCTTTCGAGCTCATCGAAGGATACACAATCCTTCGATGCCTTATCCTTCGACACCAACATTAAACAACCATAAACTGTCAAGCAAAACACACACAGTCAAACCAACAACCCTCTCGTTTGACCACTTCAAACGAGCGGGTCTATACACGTTCGTTTGACCGTTTCACTAACTATTACAAATTCAGCATAAAATAAAACTAATCTATTCGACAAGCATCGGACACAAAATCTGCATCAACAAATTCCCCCTTGTCCGTTGCTGTCGAATGCTGAAAATGCAACTGCAATCATCGATCTTCAGTCAAGTAATCATCTTCTCTGTGTAAACAAATTCCCCCTTAACCGATGATCCAGGTAAGTAGTATCTTGATGCTCATTGTAAAATATTTCCCCCTCAGAGTACGCGCATCCGTGTTGAGTGTTGTGCAATTTCCTCAAAGGACTCAATTGACCGATCTTCCGCTGATCTTCCAATACTCCAACCGGCATTTGATAAGGGTTCCATTCTTTAACAACTGCATCAAGTCTTGATCTTCAAGTGTCTGTGCAAAACATTCCACGCAGAACTGTTTGTATCACCAGAAAATCACAAACTCTACCACCTGTGATTGCGTTTAGAAATTTACCGAAGAAATTCAACATTTGAAAATTTTTATCCCCCCATTTCTTTGGTAAAATCTCTAAACCTTAACAGATTCTTTCCACTTCAAAGAAACTGTCGTCAAATGTTCACCAATTCCCTCCACTGAGCGGAACTGTCATCAATCTTCATTGAATGTTCTCGGTTCCGAAAATTCACGAACATGACTTTCTTCTTTGCATAATCTAGTTGAATAAGAACGTCCCCTGGTACCCCGTAGGATCTGACTTGTATCCCCCCAAAGACCAAAGACTTTGTGAACTCGTTAGGACCGGTATAGACGTTCCAGGTTCATACGTTCGTCTTCAAATGCGAGAATATGACAATAAACAAAATCTTGTCGAACATTTCCGAATAACCGGTAACAATCATAAATACTGATGCGCGGAAGCGAACATAGCGTGTTGTTTTTGGCCCATAATAGTCGCGTTACCATTTTTGCCATTGCATCGGTAACCGTGACTACCCCACAATTTTTCAAACATCAAGTTTTCATCATCTTCTGTTTTCATCATTCCGCATCCTTTCGCGCGCCCTCGAACCCAATCCAACTTTGCAACTCAAATGATCAATTTCAAGCTTATGCACCACACTTCAAAGTGTAACTAATTAATTTCAAACCACCATGAAAATTGTTGTATACCGAGTTCCATGATAGCTTGTCAAAGTAAATTAGTCCACAACTTTAAAGCCCAAAATAAATTGGTTTGTGAAACCCAAACCCAATCTATAAATTTCTGCAATAAGCCTTTGGCCCATCTCTTGAGAAAAGAAACCACATGAGGCCATGACAACTTGGGCCCATCTTAAACTCAAAAGTCAAAACCCTAGCTTCAATCATTCAGCCGACATCAGTTGTTCATACCCCATTCTTCTTTTCTCTCCTTTCTGCGATAACCAAAAAGGCAGCCATCAACATCTTCCATACTCTTTCTCTCTTCTCTGTGAAACACAACGAAGCAACCACAGACAACAGCAACTTCTTTCGAACAGATGACCCTTCGATTTACTCAGTTATCTTTCGAAGTCGTTAAGAGATAGAGTTGATCCTTCGAACAGACTGAAGATCCTTCGAAGAACAGAAGATCCTTCGAAAAACATCAGATCTTTCGATTCTGTTGTGAGTGATGACCCTTCGAACAGAACTGTTGATCTATCGATTGTGATTAATCTGATCTTTCGATTGTGATTAATCTGACCCTTCGAAAATCAGTTTGATCTTTCAGTTCTGTTGACCTTTCGACAAAAGAAATGATCTATCACAGATTTTGAGATGTGACCCTTCGATACATTTGAGGTTAAAGGTGATCCTTCGAAGATAAATCCATTGACCTTTCGATTCTTTAATTTGATCTTTCAAAGCAGTAACTTGATCTTTCGAATTGATAACAGATCCTTCGAATTGTTGCCTGATCTTTCAAAAACAAAAGATAACAATTCGAAAGATGAATTGTTGCCTGATCTTTCAAAAACAAAAGATAACATTTCGAAAATTTGTTGATCTTTCGAAGTCTGTTAATGAAGATGACCTTTCGAGGAATTGCTTGCCCTTTCAAAGTTGTGAAGTTGACTTTTCTGGCACATGTCAGATCTGGATCTGACAAACATCAGCTGCTATCATATCAGAACTGATCTTTCAAAAAGAATTTGACCCTTCGAAACAAAGAATGATCCTTCGAATCAATGAAGGATGACCCTTCGACTAAAGGACTGATCTTTCGCAAAACCATCTGACCTTTCGAAGTTCTTCACATCTTTCAAAACATGAAGATGTGAAGAACATCAAGAACATAGCAACCTGGGTAATCTGCAGATTCGATGAAAACGCTCGTACACGATTTTTGATGAAGAAAACTTGAACATTTAGGAGAAAAACATAAAACCCAACACTCGTTTTATCACAGATCTGGATATTCGGGTCCAGATCTGAGTTTTTCTCATTTTCACCATTTTTACATCTTGAACAAAAACCCACAAAAATCACAGATCTAGAGCACATGTGACTTAGTAAACGGTTAGTTTTACTAAATCGGGCACCATGGCTCTGATACCAATTGTAGGTCCCGGTTTCGGGATCGATTCCGTGATTTTCATGTTCATGTTCAAAGATGGAAGAGATAAGAGATGATAAACAAACAAACTTTGTATTAATCCGGTAGTAAACATTACAAGTCGGCCCGATTACATGGAATCCGAACTAATACCAAAGAAGTATACATCCGGGGAGAAATCAAGTGGTGATTTCTCCCGGTGAGGACTCAAACCTCCTATCACTCTCTAGCACACACTTGTGCTCTCACTCTTGTGTTGCAAATGACAAGGTGTTGGTATTTATACCAAACACAGGTTGCACGGTCGAAGGATTAAACTGACTGGTCGATAGATCATCCGTCGACCATCCAGCTTTCGAAAGATACACACATACCTCGAAGGATGCCATATCCTTCGAGGTCCATCTTCAACCTTCGATGGATATCTTTCGAGCTCATTGAAGGATACACAATCCTTCGATGCCTTATCCTTCGACACCAACATTAAACAACCATAAACTGTCAAGCAAAACACACACAGTCAAACCAACAACCCTCTCGTTTGACCACTTCAAACGAGCGGGTCTATACACGTTCGTTTGACCGTTTCACTAACTATTACAAATTCAGCATAAAATAATACTAATCTATTCGACAAGCATCGGACACAAAATCTGCATCAACAAAGACAACAAAATCTGGTTGTGTATCGTTAAAGGTTGTGGAGCTACTCCAGTACGTACGTTAACGATTGATACTTATTTGGCACTCACTAACGACCAGAAGAAATTTTATGATTGTGAAGAGAAAGCTATGTCAATGATTACGATGGCTATGACACAATCTATACTTCATACTTTCCATAATAGAAGTAGCTCGAAGGAGTTGTGGGATAGCATGATCGAGCGCTATGAAGGAAATGCAATGTACAAGAAACGATGACTCGAACGTTTGAAGACTCAATTCGTTGTGTTTATAGCTTTAAGAAATGAATCATTTGATGACACAGTGAACCGATTTTATCATCTGTTGAGCGAACTTGATAGAAGTCAAGAGGGTATCTACACTGAATTTGAGAAGGTGGAGAAGTTTCTGAATTGCCTTTCCAAAGAATGGAATATGTACACCGCGTTGATTAGAGAAGGTGTTCTCTACGAAGACCTCTCATTGGAAGAAGCTGTTCAAAAACTAAAGGGTTATGCTTGGAATATGGAAGATCAAGCATTTGATTTTGAGAAGATCCAAGATCCTCAGTTATATAAAGCTTCAAAACCGACGGATAAAGGTAGTAATGGTGGAGCCGGTGTTGCCCTATATTCAGAGAATGAAGTTCCTACAAGTGAGCACGCCTTTATAAGCAATAATGTCAGTTCAAGTGGAACAACCAATTCAAATCAAGGAATGTACTCTTCTAGTGGAGCTCAGAAATCTCAAGGAACAAGCTTGAACATTCCAAAGGTAGATGCAAGCTGTTTGAAGTTGATTGAAGAAAACATGAGTCTTTTGGCGTCCTTCATGACTGCCTACGAGAACTTCTGTCTTGGAAAGCTCGTTGAACCATCAAGTCTCGATGAGGACTTTGACCAGATAGACCAAGACGAAATGGAAGAACTTGATCTACAACTCAATATGGCACTCTTAGTATGTAGAGCGAAGAAATTTCTGTTGAGAACGGGTAGGAAGTTCATAGGAGGTCAGACAAAGACTCGAATGGGAGTCGACATGTCAAAGGTAAAATGTTACAACTGCGGCATCTACGGGCATTTCACACGTGATTGTCGAAAGCCGAAAATGGAAAGAACTGACAGAGAAAGCAACTATCGAGGAAACAATTCAAGACCTCACAACAATGCATCAACTGCTACCTCTAACTCAAGTACTCGTTCAAGTGGTTCTGAAAATCATACACCTTCGACAAACAATGTTACGGTGGCTCAACCTCTACAAAGTGTGACTGAGCCTTACGACTGGGGTTGTGCTTTGGAAGACATTTCAGGAGCTATTGTGTCACAAGCATTTATAGCTGAAATTGTGAAAGAAGAAGTATGTGAAGAGGTTGTCGAAAAGACTAGCATTGAGGAACTTGCGGATGTAGCTGAGGTTTTTGGGGAAGAGTTGGATCGGGAAATGTTGTTGAGAATGAAGATAACCTGAATGAAGAGTCTGTTGAGAAGTCTAACAAAACAGAAGATGAAGAAAAAGGAGAATGCTTTGAGTACAACATCTCCATAGCTGAAATGCAGCAATTTGCGGAGGCAGAGGCTAAAAGGTTGGAAGAAAACTCCGGAGAAAACGAAGCGTGTGCATTCATGGCTGGCATTGAGGTAAAATCATCTTCTGTAGATAAGCGATGTGCTAGATGTGTTGAGTTTGTCCCCAAGATTGATAGATATGCACTTCATAACACAAACTTAATTGCAGATTTAGAAAAATCCAGAGAACTCATTGCTGTCTTGTCTAATTCAGAAAAAGAACACCGAATTAAGATAAAAGCGCTGAAAAATGATATCTCTGAATTTGAGAGACTTGTGGCTCAGGGAACTATTAAAAATCAGGAATTAAGATCTGAACTTGAAATGAACCAAAATTGTGTTTTGGAAAACAACAAAATCATTTTGGAAAAAGATAATCTGATTTTAGATTTGCAACGAAAAATTGAAAAGTTCGGGGATTCATCTGAAGTGATGAATTTCTGTATTAACAACCAACGTCTCAAAGAATTTGCGGAAGAAATGTTCGGCATCGGTTATAAGAAAGTGCCTCCACCGGTAAACCATAATTATACATCGATGCCAAGCATTGATCCTGAATGAGCAAATTTTATGCCAAAGACCCCTCTGACGGTTGAACCGCAAAGTGAGTCAGAATCTGAGCCAGATGAGGCTTCTGACTCAGAACAGTCGAAGGTGAGTGAAGTTACAAAGAAAAACGAGCTAAATTTTGATAACATTGAGAATTTGATAAGTAATAAAATTTTGGAAATTTTTAATCAAGTTCAAAATGTGAAGTCAAAACCAAAGTCACGTGGGAAAACCAAAAAGCATTTGAAAAATATCCCTAAAACTGAGTTTGTTAAAGGGGAAGATTTTATCAAAGAAGAAGAGAAAATCGAAACAGGTTCAAACTCTCAGTTTGTCAACCAAATTTTGAAAAATCCCACTAACGCCTCATCATCTTCGACCAGTCATAGGAACGTCCAAAGAATGCTGCAAAAGTTCGCAAATGTTATAAGTGTCGTGGGAAAGGACACTTAGCAGCAGATTGTCCAGATGATAGGGGTAAATCTCTTGTTGATCCTGATCAAAAGAAACCTTTTGTTGAAAAACCACAAAATGAAGCAGTTAATGTTGAAAAGAAAAACCGTAAAAATCAGAAGGTTGAGAAAAACAAAGTGATTAAACAAGAAGTAAAACCAGTTGTCAAAACAAATGTTAAATCACAACGAAATCAGGATCATGGGGAGAAGCAGGTTGTTATTAACCGTGGGGAAAGGTCGGAAAGTTCATCTCAAAGACATGATACTCGTGAGAAAACCCCTCACAGACGACAAAATCGTGTTACTTTCCAAGCACTTGAGAAAGACCAACGTTCTGGAGGTTCGAACAACAACTATGTTAGACCTCATGCACAGAACAGATTCGTGAATGATCGAAATGCGTCACCCCCCGATTTCCAAATCAAAGACCGCATTCGGATAATCATCCACGATCATTCTCAAGACACGATGATGTTCCTAGATTTGGTAGGAATTTTGAGCCACCCAGGAATCAAAATTACAGTTACCAAAACTATGGAAGCCGAGGTTATGGAAACTCTGGTTATACCAAGAGATCGTCAACTCCGTATAATCCATGATTTGCGGGGAGTCATTCCAACAATTTCCGAAATGGAAATGGAGGACACAAAGGCAATGATGGTTATTTCAAAGAGTTTTCTTATGTTGATGAATCGGGACGACCCAAGACCATCATGGCTTGGGTCCCACACTCTAACTAAATTTTCTTGTTGGGGAGTGTAGGAGCAGCTGAAGAGGGCTATCTATATTTGGTATATCGATAGTGGTTGTTCCAGACACATGACAGGAAATAAAGAGTTATTGAACAATTTTAAACAAATTCGTGGTGGTTATGTGAACTTTGCCGGTGAGAAGGGTGGATACATCACCTGTGAAGGTTCAGTGTCAAATGGAAAAACTACGCTGCATAAAGTGAACTACGTTGAAGAATTGAAGCATAACTTGATGTCGGTTTCTCAAATTTGTGATAACAAGTACACGATGTTGTTCACTGATAAAGCTTGCTTCGTTTTGCGTCCGGGATTTGTTGTTCCTGAATATTGGATCGTAATGAGAGCTCCAAGGGTGAATAACACATATGTCATGGACATGCGCCCGTTGGTTAACTCGTTTGCTCCAGTGACATGTCTACTTTCGAAGGCGACTGAAGATCAATCGTATCTCTGGCATAGGAGAATGGGCCACGTGCATCTGCGAAAAATGAACCACTTAGTGAAAAACAACTTAGTGTTGGGGGTTCCTATACGTAGTTTCAATATGCACAACAAATGTGAATCATGTGAAAAAGGAAAAATCAAACGAAAGCCTCACAAACCGAAAACTGTTAACTCAATCCAAAAACCACTTGAATTGCTTCACATGGATCTTTTCGGCCTGATCCATGTTGCTAGCATTGGTGGGATGTCTTATTGCCTAGTTGTCACTGACGATTTCTCATGATACTCGTGGGTATTTTTCTTAAAAACAAAGGACCAAACTGCTGGTATTTTAAGAGACTTGTTCAAACAACTTGAGAAAAATTAATCACTTCCTATTATGAAAATCCGAAGTGACAACGACACTGAGTTTAAAAATCATTATAAGGATGAGTTATGTCGGGAAATGGGAATAGTTCATCAGTTCAGCGCTCCATATGTTCCTCAACAGAACAGAGTTGCAGAATGGAAGAATCGTACCCTAATTGAGGCGGCCCGAACTATGCTCTCTGAATCAAAATTGCCAATTTTCTTCTGGGCCGAGGCGGTAAACACTGCATGTTATGTGTTAAATCTTGTGCTTACGGTCAAAAGAGAAGGTAAAACGTGTTATGAATTGCTTGAAAACAAGAAACCGAACCTATCTGGTTTTCAACCTTTTGGGATCAAGTGTGTTATCAAACGCACCAAGGATACTCCTAAAATGGGGGAAGTTGGTGAAGTTGGGTTCTTTTGGGATATGCCCATGGAACTCCAAACAAACGCGTTTATAACAACAAGAAGCGAACAATAGAGATTGTGTTTGATATAACTCCTTTGAGTTTTGATCCTCCACCGTCCGAATTCGGTCCCAAAAGCGGTTATGATTATGATAAATTATTTGATTCATTTGATCTTCCTGATGTTTCAGAAGAAGATTCGGAGGTTGTATACACACATCTTGTGAACAAAGATGAAGTGGATGCGAGCTGGAGAGCAAGTATTCCTACTAATGTGTCTTCGAATGTTCCAATCGCCGATTCTTCGATCGTAAATGAAGTTGTTGCTGAGCAGATCCCCAATGCAGCTGCTCAAACTACAAGTGGTGATCTTTACGTTGACTTTTCAGCATATCCAAATGTTAATGTGTCTTCTGGAAATGATCAAGCTTCTAGTAGTAATGCAAATGCTGAGGGGGAGATTCAATCGAATTTGGGAAACAATCTTCAAGCTCCAGTAATTCCAGTTCGAAGAACAAATATTCATCATCATGTTGATAATATTATTGGGAATCCAAATGCGGGAGTGCAAACGCAAAGGAGTATTTCAGAGATGCAGTGTCTACTCTCTGCTATCAAGAAAGAAGAAATCTACAATCTTAGCCTACATGAATGTTTTATCTCTCAAATAGAGCCGAAGAACTATCAAATGGCTCTGAAGGATAATTCTTGGTGTGAGGCGATGCAAGAAGAGTTAGCTTAGTTCGACAAGTTAAAGGTGTGGAATTTGGTCGATCTTCCAAAGGGCCAACATGCAATCAACATGAAATGGGTTTTCAAGTGCAAGAAAGACGATAAGGGTGTCGTCGTCAGAAACAAAGCACGGTTGGTTGTTCAAGGCTTCGATCAAGAGGAAGGGATTGATTATACAGAAGTTTATGAACCGGTGGCAAGACTGGAAGCTATTCGTTTGTTTCTAGCTTTTTCTGCACACATGCGTTTCAAAGTCTATCAGTTGGATGTGAAAAGCGCGTTCCTTTACGGGAAATTGCATGAACTGTGTATGTATCCCAACCACCGGGTTTCGAAGCTCCAAGGTTAGACAACAAAGTTTATCTGTTGGACAAGGCTCTCTACGGTCTCCATCAGGCTCCTCGGGCGTGGTACGAGACTCTGTCAAAGCATCTATTGGAGCACAGGTTCTCGTGTGGGGCGATTGACTCCACACTGTTCATTTTGAAGAAAGGGGGAGATTTTCTGATCGTGCAAATTTATGTTGATGACATAATTTTTGGTTCTTCAAATGAAGAATTGTGTCGTGAGTTCGAAGCGGTGATGAAGTCAAAATTTGAAATGAGCGCGATGGGAGAGTTATCCTTCTTTCTAGGTCTTCAAGTGAGTCAAGAAAAAAACGGGACGTACGTTCATCGGACAAAGTATGTTTACGAGATTCTCAAAAGATTTGGATTGGAAGATAGCTTACCCTATGACACGCCTCTCCCGACAAATCACAAGCTTTCACCTGATAAGGAGAAAGATCCTGAAGTGGACCCGACTCTATATCGAGCAATGATAGGTTCACTAATGTATCTTACTACTTCACGACCAGATATTGTGTTTTCTGTTTGTTTGTGTGCTAGGTTCCAGTCAACTCCGAAGGAGACTCACTTGAAAGCGGTCAAGCGTATCTTCAGATATCTGAAAGGGACGCCTAAGCTTGGATTGTGGTATCCAGCTGAAGGTGGTCTGGATTTGATGGCGTATGCTGACGCAGACTTCGGAGGGTGCCCGATGAACAGAAAGTCACCCTCTGGCGGCGCACAACTTCTTGGGAATCGTCTTGTCTCTTGGCAATGCAAAAAGCAAGTTGCCGTTTCTCTATCCACGTGCGAGGTCGAGTACATTGCTGCATCAAGCTGTTGTGCTCAGGTCTTGTGGATTCAGCAGCAAATGAGGGACAGCGGTTTGAATTTTACTCGAACTCCTATTTTTGTCGATAACAACTCTGCCATTTCCATAACTAACAATCCAGTTAATCACTCACGCACTAAGCACATAGATGTTAGGCATCATTTTATTCGCGACTGTGCTGAGAAGGGTTTAATAGAAGTGGTTAGGGTAGACACCTTGGATAATCTTTCCGACCTGTTTACAAAGACATTCGATCGGGCTAGATTTGAAAATCTGGTCCGAATGATTGGCATGATCAACCCCGAGTAAAATGCTTTTCTAAACCCGCATAGAAACTTTATTTTATGTTTTCTGTACAGTTCTTACCGCTTTCGAAAAATTGAAAAAATACAAAAACATATGAAAAATATAAAATGAAGTCGTGTTGAGATATAAGGGAAACGATAGTACATCGGTTAGTCGTATCTGGTACAGGACTATGGTCATATATAAAATTAACCGTTAACTGTGGCAACTTCATTATACGTTGCTTCGGTAGGTTTTACGCGTCAATAAGAACCTGTTTTTGGTATATAAACATAATGAACTGCGTAACTTGTGTGGCACATCTCTCGGATATATGGTCTTGGTACCGTAATTTCGTTTGATAGATTGCCGAGGTTCTGAGATACGTGGTCTTTATGCTTTTTATCATCTGGGTGTCATGGTTGTTTCTTTTACCGAAAATAACGGGGACGCAAGTCTAGATCTTCCATGATACCATATATACGTGTAAATATCCTTTATACATGTTGCATGACGCAAGTCTAGATCTTCCATGATACGATACATACGTGTAAATATCCTTTATACATGTTGCATTCGACCTCAATAAGTGATAAACAATCACATGTCCCACAAAATATGTGATAATATATCACAGCTCTTATGCGGGAGTCGAGTTCGTCCCTTTGTCTGTACGATGGTACTAACCTGTTCACGGACTTGCTCCTGTGCCCTCATGCATCTAAAAATCAAGTTCCTCATCAATAAGTGATTCTATCACATAGGACTTGTTTTCAATTCAAAATAAGGAGTATCTCACATCAGTTTATACGTCAAAACAGATGATAAATGATATACTCACCAGTAAGATGATCTCTCGTGCATACCTTGATACGGGAGTATATTCTGAGGTGGGTAAACATAGTTACTGTCAGCTATTAATACACTTAATCACATATCTCGAAAACAGTGTTCGAAAGCGTGCTAAAACTTAAGTGGACCATAATACCATTGAACGTCTTGATCTGTCAATATCATTCTAAAAGATTAAGCTTAAATGCTATGGTTCTTGTGTCGGATATTGACAGAAAAAAAAACCGATATTATTCCTTTGCTCCGACTTCACAAAAAGATAATTAATGTAAATGCGTTCGTAGGTTTAACCTCCATTTCAGTCAAAAAAATTGAAAAACAACAAAAAGATTTTGCTTTCTTGTTTCTATGTGCGAGTTATCTTTCTTAAGCATACTCTAAGGGTTGTGAAAATTATTTAATAAGATGTTAAATATCAAGTTCAGTAACTTAAAAAATAAGTCTTTCTCATGGAAAATCGGTCGTGCAAGATACATCTAAGCGTGTGTGGGAAACTTCGTCAGTTTAAAGGATTCCATAAAAATTTGTTCCAAGCAGTGATATTTTTCCGTCTCGAGATGTTCATGTTTCTGAAGTAAAAAGATTGTGCTTTGAAAGTTTTACCAAACTTTAACTAATTTTATTTCAAAACTTATTTCAGTTAATGTTCAAAAAGTAGTTTCAATCAAAGTTTGGAAAATGAGTTTAGAGTTTTTGAATTTAGAGGTTTTAGTCCAAGTGGTCCGAAATTTTCAAATAATTTTATGTCCGAGTTTTTTTAATAGGGTTAATGAACGAGGGTTTCAAAAGGGAACCTCGTGGTCCGACCTTTATACCCAACCGTGGTCCGACTTTTAATACCCAACCGATTTTTAATACCCAGCCGACTTTTAATACCCAACCGATTCTGAACAATCCCTCAAACCTTTTCTTCCCTCATTCAACACAAGTCAAGAACAGGCTCTCTAGTTACACCTCTTCTTTCACTCCTTTCTTCTTACAAAATCCTTGTTTGTGATTAAAACATCAAGTCTTCTTCAAGGTATGTGTTTCAACAATCATAACTTCTCCATTGTCTCAATTTAGGTAAGATTCTTGATTTCTAGGACTTGGATTTGAACTTAGTGTTCATGCTTCTTGTTAAATTCTTGCTTGAATCTTTCTTTCTTACTGATTGATGATGATATTTGATGCTATTGAGCATTTTGAAGTTAGGGTTTTGTGAAAAAAAATTGGGGGTTTTGTGTTTGGCTTCAAGAACTTGGTGTTCTTGAACTTGGTGTTCTTGAGGTTGGGGTTTTGAATCTTGAAGAATATTGAATGATTGAGTTAATTTTGATACTTGATTGGTTAAATCTTGTTGAATATGTTCTTAAATATGTTTGGTTAGGTAAAGTTGTTGCTTGTTTGTGTGATGTTTTAGTGGAATTTTGTGATGTTCTTGGCGAGGATTCTTGGGTTTAAGGAAGAAGATGAAAGGAATTTGAATTATGACTGTTTGATCTTCATAAATATTGCGAGTTCTTGTTGTTATTGTTGTTATGTGGTTCCGATTTTTAAATCTGTTGCCTTTAAACCGATGTTGAAAGTTCAAAGCTTTCACTTTGTGTGTTGTTCTGAGTTTTCACCATTGTTCCGAGTTTTTGAGAAAAGTTTTGAAGCTCTCACTTTGTGTGTTTAGACTTTTGTTAGATCCGAGGTCCGAGTGTTTGTGTTCCGAGTTTTAAACATTTAGATGTTCCGAGTTTCCACTGTGTGTTAGATCCAAGGTCCCGAGTATAAATGTCTGAGTTTTGTCAACTGTCACAACTGTCCCGATTTTCTTCGTTGATCCGAGTTTTAATCGTTCCTAAACTGGTTCAGTGATTCCGAGATTAAAACAGTTCCGAGTTTTTACTAGAGGGCCCGAGTTTTGTTAAAAGTCCTTTGTTCCGAGTTTGTTGTTGAAACTGTCCTTCTGAGTTTTGTTCAAAAGTTTCACCTTCCGAGTTTTTAAAGTGTTAAGCTCCGAGTTTTAAATCACCAAGTTTCTGTTTCAGCTGATTCCGAGGTTTACAGTTCCGATAATTCTGAATTAACAGTTTCTCAGTTCCGAGTTTTTACAGTTTTTCAGTTCCGATAAATTTTCATTGTTCCGAGTTTTAAACCCTGTTAAGCTATTCCGAGTTTTAAACCATGTTCAGCTGATTCCGAGTTTTAATAATTCTTCACTTCCGAATTTTTACAGTTTTTCAGTTCCGATAAATTTTCATTGTTCCAAGTTTTAAACCCTGTTAAGCTATTCCGAGTCTGGATTAACAAACGTTGTTAGTCTGATTTTTCGTCAGTTCCGAACTTTTGTCACATGTTTGATCAGTAGGTCAGAGTTTTGGTTGTGTTAACTGTTCCAATTTCAAGTTTTAAGATTCGGGGTCTGGGTGTTCATTCTTGTCTCTTTTTCAAAGTATAACCTGTTTTGGTCTCTATTCAGTAGTTCAAATTTGCTTCAGTCTATGTGATAGTACCCTTTGACAAAAATTGAACATTGAAGTTTACTATGTGTAAACTGCATACTGTTGTTTCCTAGCCTGTTATATCTGATGCATGTGTTTCGTGTTTTGTTTTTCCAACAGAGATGGCAGAACCGCCTCGTCCTGTTCGAGATTTTCATCGTAATCACAATCAAATTGCATTGCTAAACGAAAACGTTCGTGGTGGAGCCGAATATTCTGATATTATACGTTTTCTTCGAAATTCAAGAATTGGTTTCGCGATTTCAGAAAATATTCACCAAGTGCAAGCGTATATTGAGGATTTTTGGCGTACGGCTCAGATTGTTGATGATTCTATCGAAGCTACTATTCATGGAAGCCCTATTGTCATCACGGAAGCAGTTATTCGTGCGGCTTTGCGGTTTGGTGACTTAGATTATGGAAACACGTGTTATGTAAAGCAAATTCGTGAACTTGGGGTTAGATCTTTCGGTTACGTGGGTTCTTTTACCAGGAAGGAGATCGCCAAGGGTTTGATTATTGGGCAATGGAGATACTTCTTTCATGTATTAATGCAGTGTCTGTCTATATGAAAATCGGGAACGGATATGATGGCTCATGATCTTTCTTTCTGCAATGATTGGGTTAACTTACAACCAGCCTTACAATTTCTCACTGATGATTCTCCAAGCTTACAAACATCAGATTGGTCTGAAGGCAAATGATAAGTGTTTGATGATTCTGTATCCTCGTTTTCTTTCGCTTATTATTCGACACTTGTTGCCGAATCTTTCGTTCGACGCATCTCTACCTGCCTACGCTCAAGCGCCGATGCATACTCGTATTTTCACTGACTGTGCCAGGGTTAACGAGTCCAAAAGGACTGATGCTCGTCCTGTTACGACTCCTTTGCGTGGTGCTATTGTTCAAGGAAACTACAATCCGGAAAATGATCCAAATTGGTTAAACATTAGGAGTGGTGTTGATCAAATCTTTGTTGGAGGAATGCAAGCAGTTGATGATAATGTTCACGAGCCCGTGGTTGTTCAACCTCAGGTTGATCTTCAACAACCACCGGTTATTGCTGAACCAACTGTTGATGCTTCTATTCAAGAAACTGTGTTTGATCAGGCTCCAGTTTCTACGTCTTCGGCAACAGGAGTTGCTGTAGAAACTGATGAGGTGATCTTAGAGCTTGATGCAGCTCTAGAATCGGGTCCGTCTTCCCGTGCAGTTGACAAAGGGAAGCGTCCTATGGAAGAAGTTTCTGTGGATGACATGCTCACTGAAAAACAATACCTCTTGTTAGTTATGAAAGACCTTCAAAATCGTATTACTCCTTCTGAAAGGGAAAAACTTGAGTTATTTCGAGCGAAGGTTGCTTCTTTCGGTCCCTCTTCCGACTAGAGTATACGCTTAGCTAGTTGGAATGATAGAGCGAACGATTTGGATTCAATCGTTTTTAGCTCGTCTTCTTCTGATGATGATGATGAAGTCCGTCGTCTAGATACTGATACTGTCCGTGTGCCAGTTCCTCTCAAGACGTATAAGCAACGACCTGTTACTGTTTCGGATCTTCAGTCTTCGAGTCCGATAGTTGCTTCAGTTACGGTTACATCAAGCTCTGCTCCATCAGATTCCAGAGGTCTTCTAAATTTGGAGTTATCTGTAGCTCTCCCGTCATTGTCATCTTCACTTCCATTCACTTCCTTTGTGGAAGCTACCAGCATGACTACTTCTATTCAACCGGTAACGCCGATGATGTCTTCTCCGATTCCTGCAGTGCCACTATTTGGGTCGTTATCTTCTCCAATGGGTATGGGTAATTTGTTTGCCTTATCAGGAAGTTCTTCTTTGCCACCGCGACCTAGTGCTTTCACCGATATGCAAGCGCCAGAGACACGACAAGCACGTCCGAAGGTTGCTTTTGGTCCAAGTCCGCCAGTGCGATCGAAGAAAGGATCTCTGTGTCCTCCAGTTCTACCGTCTTCAGGTCCTAGGCCATCCGGTGCACAACCGTCTGGTTCTAGACCTGCTGCTTCTAGACCTTCTACAGTTTCTGCTTCGAGACCATCAAGTTCGGGTCAAGAGCAGAATTCTCAAGAGTTTGTTCGTGGCAAATTTCAGGATGCAGCTAAGGTCATGGTACAACATAAGAATCAGATCGCCAAGCAGCAGAAAGAAATTGTTTTCTTGAAGAAAAGGGATGCAGTTCGAGATCAGTAGATGGCACAGCTCTTTCGTCTAACCAAAGACTAGAGTATTCAGTTGGGAAAGTTCATAACACAAGATGCCTCTACTTCAACCCGACAGAAGACTTTGGCTAGTACCACAGACCGGCTTCTTGGTA